>NW_026536307.1:0-34631 GCF_028551555.1 Melozone crissalis | reverse complement strand
GCTGTGGGCGTGTCTCAGGGCAGGTGGCGTGGCCAGCAGCGCCACACAGATTTCCATGGCAACAGCATAACCCCACTGTTGCCATGGTGACGGTGAAGCTGCTTAGGAACAAGCCCCGCCCCTTTGTGTGTGGGGGGTCTCTTAAAGGGGCAATGCCAGAATTGGAGGGTGGGGACACCGAGGGGGTGGGGAAGATTTTGGGGCACCTGGGGGAGTTTGGGGGGCAGGGGTGGGGCAGGTCTGGCCACGCCCCCACCCGTGACAGCCACAGGGGTGACAGAGGGTGACAGTCACAACGACTTTAGTACAACCGAGGTCTTGGGGGGGCATTTGGGATGCTGTCACCCTCCAGGGTCCCTAGGGTGACATTTGGGGTCTCCAGGGGGGCTGTGACCCTCCAGGGCCCCCAAGGGTGACAAATCAATGTCCCCGGGGTTGGTGACAATCAGCGTCCCCAGAGGTGGGATGGCCCCGTGTCCCTGAGAGTGTCTCAGCCGTTGTCCCCAAGGGGATGACAAGCCGTGTCGCCAGGGAGGTGACACTTTCCAGTCCCATTGTCCCCAGGGAGGTGACAGTCAATGGTCACAGTGTCCCCAGAGAGGTGGCAATGGTGGGTCCAGGTGACCACCAGAGAGGTGACACTCAGTGTTCCCCAGGGAGGTGACAATCGCCAGTTCCACTGTCCCCAGCAATGTGACAATCTGCAATCCCAGCATCCTCAGAGAGGTGACAAAGTCCAGTCCCAATGTCCCCAGGGAGGTGACAATCGCCAGTTCCGGTGTCCCCAGGAATGTGACACTCGGTGGATCCAGGGATGTGACAATCGGTGTCCCCGCTGAGGTGACAATCGCCAGTCTCAGTGTCCCCAGGGATGTGACAATCGGTGTCCCCAGGTAGGTGACAATGGTCGGTCCCCGCTGTCCCCGTGGGTGTCCCCAGGGGTGTCCCCGTTGGTGTCCTCGTGTCCCCACCACCAGAGCTGCAGCCGGATGTCCCCGCCCGGCGCCGGCCCCTCCGGGGTCCCCTCGCTGTCACCGTCGCCGTCACCGTCGCTGTCCACGGCGCCGGGAACAGGCGCTGGCCCGAGGCCGTGGCCAGGAGCGGCAGCGCGGGGTGCAGGCTGGGAATGGGGGAAAATGGGGAGATTTGGGGGATTTGGAAAATCTGGGGAAAATTTGAGGGTTTGGGTGGCAATTGGGGGGGATTTGGGGGAATTCGGGGTGAAAATTTGGGGAGATTTAGGGTGCAAATTTGGGGAGATTTAGGGTAGAAATTTTGGGGAAATTTGCAGGAATTTGGGGAAATTTCAGTGAAATTTGGGTGATTTGGGGCAGAAATTTGGAGGATTTAGGGTGGAAATCTGGGGAGATTTGCGGGGTTTGATGTGGAAATCTGGGGGGTTTGGGGTGGAAATTTGGGTGAAAATTGGGGGACATGGGGTGGAAGTTTGGGGTAGGAATTGGGGCAGTTTGGATTGGAAAGTTGGGGGAGTTTGAGGAGGAAATTTGGGGGATTTGTGGTGGAAATTTGGGGGATTTGGGGCACAACTTCAGGGGATTTGCGGCGGAAATTTGGGGTAGGAATTGGAGGAGTTTGGAGTGGAAATCTGGGGGAGTTTGAGAAGGAAATTTGGGAGATTTGAGGTGAAATTCTGAGGGATTTGGGGTGCAAATTGCAGGGGATTTGGGGTGGAAATTTGGAGGTTTGGAGGTGATCCAGGGTATTTTTGGGGGGATCCCCAAATTTTACTTGGGTAAGTCCCCAGTATTTTTTAGAGGGGTCCCCAATGTTTTTTTGGGGGGGGATCCCAAATATTTTGGGGGAGGATCTCCAAATGTTTTGGGGGATCCCAAGTTTTTTTGGGGCAGAGATCCCAAATTTTTTTCAGGGGATCTCCAGTTTTTTTTAGGGGGGGATTCCCAATGTTTTTATGGGGGAAACCCCAATTTTTTGGGGCAAAATCCCCGGTTTTTGGGGTTACCTGGTGCCGTTGACGCAGTCGCGGAGGGCGCGGAACCGGAGCAGGGGGGGCAGCTCGGGGGGGGTCCCCGTGGCCGGGGGGAGGGGGCCAGCGTGTCCCAGACGGTGACAAAGCCGTCGGTGTCACCGCTGACCAGGAACCGCCCCGAGCTGGGGGGACAGGGGGCAGTGAGAGACCCCAACCCCCCAAAAAGCACCCCGAAAATGGGGGGACCAAAAATCCCCTCGGACCCACAGCCAAAATCTGATCCAAGGGGTCGGGATCCCCCAAAATCCCCCAAAATCTGATCCAGGCGGTCTGGACCCCTAAAATCCCCCCAAAATCTGATCCAGGGGTTCTGGACCCCCCCCCCCCACCCCCAATCCACCCAAAATTTGATCCAGGTGTCCAGGACCCCCTAAAATCCGTCAAAAGGTGACCCAGGTGTCCAAAATACCCCAGAAAGTTACCCAGGTAACCAGGACCCCCTAAAAATCCCCCCAAAAGGTACCCCAGGTGTCCAAGGGCCCCCAAATTCTCCCAAAAGGTGACCCAGGTGTCCAGAATATCCCAAAATATGATCCAGGTGTCCAGGACCCCCCAAAAATCCCCTTGAAAGGTTCCCCAAGTGTCTCAAAAGGTGCCCCAGGTGTCCCCAAAGGTGTCCCCAGGTGTCCCCAGAGGTGCCCCATTTTTCGGGGGGGGGTCACTCACGGGTCGAGGTCAAAGGTCACGCGCTGGTTGGTGGCCACGCGCCGCGGCAGCGCCAGGAGGGGGCGCTCGGGGACACGAAGGTCCCAGCACAGGATGTGGCGGTCCTGGGGGCGGGGCCAGCCCGGGACACGCCCATCAGGCCCTGAGCCACGCCCCCTTAATGAGCAAAACACCTCACAGCCCCTAAAGCCACGCCCACAGCACTGGGAGATGTCAATCATACCAAAGCCACGCCCCTAAAGCCACGCCCTGGTTGTGCAATGCATAAGAGGCCACACGCCCAGCCCTGAGACCACACCCCCACTCCCAAAGTCCCGCCTACCACAAGGCAACACCCTCATAACAACCCACAGGCTCCACCCACCCCATACACCACCCAAATTCCACACCCACACTTGGCCACACCCACCAACGCCACACCCACATTAGGCCACACCCACACTAGGCCACGCCCACCTTCCTCCCGCCGGCGTACAGGTGAGTCCCACAGGGGCTGAAGCGCAGGTGAGTGGGCGCGGCCGGGAGGCGGGGCCAGAGCGCCACGGCCCCGCCCCCTTCCAGCGGGTACAGCCCCAGGCTCCGCCCATAGGAGCCGCAGGCGAACAGCGATTGGCTGGGGCTGAAGGCCAGGCAGCCAATCAGGCCTCGCTGGCCATGGCCGCCCTCTGGGAGGGGGTGGAGATAAAGGTTAGGCCACGCCCCTTTAGTGAGGCCACACCCCCTTAGACTCCAAACATCCAAGCCCCACCCTCCTTGGGCCATGCCCATCAAAGCCACGCCCTCTTATGCTCCACCCATTTAGTTTTGCCGTGCCACTCCCCTTTAAGCTCCACCCCTTTTAACCCCGCCCCCAGGCCACCACCCCTTTAGACCCCGCCCCTTTCTATTAGGCCACGCCCCTTTTGCCCCCACCCATTTTAACCCCAAATAAAGGGTGGGAACCACCCCAGCCCCACCCTTGGACTCCACCCTGTTAGGCCATACCCCATTCATTTAGACCACGCCCCTTTTTTCACCACACCCCACCCTCCTACCCCACCCCTTTTAACCCGACTTTCCCATTTTAACCCCAAATAAAGGCTGGGAACCCCCCCCTGCTCCACACAGGCCCCTCCCACAGACCCCACCCCATTAGGCCACGCCCATTTTATTTAGACCACGCCCCTCTTAACCCCTGAGTTTCCCACCCAAACCCCATTTTAACCCCAAAAAAAGGATGGGAACCACCCCAGCCCCACCCATGGACCCCACCCCATTAAGTCCCGCCCCCTTTAGGCCCCGCCCCTCACGGTGCAGGCTGCGCTGTGCCCCGCCCCGGCCCGGGCGCTCGGTCGGGAACTCGCGCACGGCGCCGTCGAAGCCCCCGAGGAGCCGCGAGCCGTCCGGGGAGAACGCCAGCGAGTGGGGGGCCACGGGCTCGTCCTGGGGGCACCCCAAAAATGAGCACCTCAAAAACCACCTGAGAGCACCCCAAAACTGCCCAGAGACACCCCGAAACTGCCCAGGATATCCCCAGGGGCCACGGGCTCGTCCTGGGACACCCCAAAAACCCAAACAAAACCCACCTCAGGACACCCCAAAACTGCCAGGGACACCCCCGGGGCCACAGGCTCGTCCTGGGGGCACCCCAAAAACCACCCGGGGTCACTGAGGGCACCCCAAAAACTGCCAGGGACACCCCAAAACTGAGCACCCCAAAAACCACCCAGGGGCACCCCCAAAACTGCCCAGGGCACCCCCGGGGCAACGGGCTCGTCCTGGGACACCCCAAAAACCAGCCGGGGTCAGTGCGGGGCACCCCAAAAACTGCCCAGGGACACCCCAAAAATGAGCACCCCAAAACTGCCTGGGACACCCCAAAATCCCACACAGGACATCCCCGGGGCCACGGGCTCGTCCTGGGACACCCCAAAAACAACCAGGACACTCCCGGAGTCAGTGTGGGCACCCCAAAAAGAGCCAGGATATCCCCAAGTCACTGAGGGACACCCCAAAAACCACACAAGGACACCCCTGGGGCCACGGGCTCATCCTGGGGACACCCCAAAACTGAGCACCCCAAAAACAGCCAGGGACACCCCAAAACTGCCCAGGATATCCCAGGGGCCACAGGCTCGTCCTGGGGACACCCTCAGGTCCGTGTGGGCACCCCAAAACCCACACGGGACATCCCAGGGGCACCCAAACCCAGTTCCCTCCCAGTCCCTCCCAGTTTGTCCCAGTCCATTCCCAGTCCCCCCCAGTCCCCCCAGTCCCCACCAGGTGGTTGTGGGCCCGGAACGATCCCCTCAGGCTCCCATCGAAGGCGTCCCAGAGGTGCACGGGGCTGTCCCGGCTGCTGGCGGCCACCCTGCCCAGTATGGACCAGTATGGACCAGTACGGACCAGCACGGACCAGTATGGACTGGTATAAACCAGTGGTTCAGTATAAACCAGTATGGACCAGTATGGACTGATATGGACCGGTACGGACCAGTAGAGACCGATACAGACCAGTACGGACCACTATAAACCAGTACAGACCAGTACAGACCAGTATAAACCAGTATAGACCAGTACGGACCAGTAATGACCTCCCAGGAATTGCCCCTGCACCCAGAACACCCTCCCATTTCATCCCAGTAACAACCAGTGCCATCCTAGGTCCCTCCCAGTTTATCCCAGTCCATCCCAGTCCATTCCAGTTCCCTCCCAGTGCTCCCAGTCCATTCCCATTCCATTCCCAGTATATCCCAGTGCTCCCGGTCCCCCCCCCCAGTCCATTCCCAGTCCCTCCCAGTCGGTCCCCGGTGCTCACAGGCAGCTGGGGGGGTCGCTGGAGTCCATCAGGGGGTACCAGGTGAAGTCGTAGATGGTGTCACCTTCGGCCACCTGCACGGCCGGGAGCTGCCCAGTGACCACAGTGACCAGTGAGTGACCACAGTGACCAATGAGTGACCAATGAGTGACCACAGTGACCAGTGAGTGACCACAGTGACCACAGTGACCAGTGAGTGACCACAGTGACCACAGTGACCAATGAGTGACCAATGGGTGACCACAGTGACCAATGAGTGACCAATGAGTGACCACAGTGACCAATGAGTGACCACAGTGACCAATGAGTGACCAATGAGTGACCACAGTGACCAGTGAGTGACCACAGTGACCACAGTGACCAATGAGTGACCAATGGGTGACCACAGTGACCAATGAGTGACCACAGTGACCAATGAGTGACCAATGAGTGACCACAGTGACCAGTGAGTGACCAATGAGTGACCACAGTGACCAATGAGTGACCACAGTGACCACAGTGACCAGTGAGTGACCAATGAGTGACTACTGAGTGACCACTGAGTGACCAATGAGTGACCACAGTGACCAGTGAGTGACCAATGAGTGACCACAGTGACCAATGAGTGACCACAGTGACCAGTGAGTGACCAATGAGTGACCACTGAGTGACCAATGAGTGACCACAGTGACCAGTGAGTGACCACAGTGACCACTGAGTGACCAATGAGTGACCACAGTGACCAATGAGTGACCAATGAGTGACTACTGAGTAACCCCCAGTGACCAGTGACCACTGAGTGACCACAGTGACCACAGTGACCACTGAGTGACCACAGTGACCAATGAGTGACCACAGTGACCACAGTAATCCCAGTGACCACAGTGACCACTGAGTGACCACAGTGACCAATGAGTGACCACTGAGCGACCAATGAGTGACCACAGTGACCACTGAGTGACCACAGTGACCACAGCAACCAATGAGTGACCACTGACCACTGAGTGACCACTGAATGACCATGAGGGACCCTGAGTGACCCGAGTGACCAATCAGTGACTCCGGGAGATCCACAATGACCCCCCAAAGTGACCCCAAACCCCCCCAAAGTGACCCCAAATTACCCCAAAGTGACCACAAACCCCCCCAGGACACCCCAAGTGACCCCAAATCCCCCCAAAATGATGAAAAATCCCCCCAAAGTGACTCCAAACCCTCCCAAATCCCCTCCAGAACGCCCCCAAAATGACCCAAATCCCCCCCAAATTACACAAATCCCCCCCAAAGTGACCCAACCCCCCCACCCCCCCCACCCACCATTTGGGGGAGGGGCGCCCCCGGGGGGGGTCCCGGGGGCAGGGGGAGGTCGAAGATCCTCAGGGCGTTGTCGTTGCTGCAGGTGAGGACGCAGGAACCGTCGGGGGCCCTGGGGGGGACCCCAAAAACGTCACCCCAAAATAAACCTAGGGGTGGGGGGACACCCCCATTGTCACCTGAGGGACCCCAAAATGACCCCCCGGGTGTTGGGGACCCCCCCATTGTCACCCCAAAATAACCGCAGGGTTTGGGGACCCTCAAATGTCACCCCAAAATGGCCCCACGGGGGTTGGGGACACACAAATGTCACCCCAAAATAAACCCCGGGTGTGGGGGACCCCTCCATTGTCACCTGAGGGACCCAAAATCACCCCCAGGGGTTGGGGAACCCCAAATGTCACCTCAGATTTTTGAGGGGGTTTCGGGGTGATTTTTGGGGGGTTTAGGGGTGTTTTACGGAGGGTTTAGGGAGGATTTGGGGGAGGATTTTTTGGGGTGATTTTTAGGGGGTTTTGGGGTGATTTTTTTGAGTCTTGGGGTGATTTTGGGGATGATTTTTAGCGGGAGGTTTTTGGGCTGATTTTTGGGGTGATTTAGGGACGGTTTTGGGGTGATTTTGGGGGAGGGTGCTTTGGGGTGATTTTTGGGCTGATTTTTAGCGGGGGGTTTTGGGGTGATTCTTGGGCTGATTTAGGGAGGTTTTTGGGTAATTTTGGGGGGTTTTGGGGTGACATTTTGGGGGTTTTGGGGTGATTTAGGGAGGGTTTCAGGGGGATTTTTTGGGGTGATTTAGGGAGGTTTTTGGGTAATTTTGGGGTCGCTCACCATTTGCAGCCTCGCAGGTAATTCTCGGCGCGCTTCGCGAATTCCTCCCGAGCCCCCCAAACCGGGTGGGGGGGGCGGCCGAAATCGAACTGGGGGAAACTGGGGAGAGCCGGGGGGGGGTCAGGGACCCCCAAAACCCGTCAGGGACCCCCAAAACCCCTCAGGGAACCCCAAAATTTCACCCAAAACTCACTCGAGCTCCTCCTCCTCCACGGGCTCCGCCGCGGCCGCGTCCTGAGGGGTTCCGGGGGGTTCGGGGACCCCCAGAGGGGCTGCGGGGGGAGGGGAGAGGTCAGAGCGCCGCCCCCACCCCCAAAAAACCCAAAATATCCCCCCAAAAAAACCCAAAAATCCCAAATTCTCCCGCCCCCCTCACGCGCACCGTCCGCCATGGGCGCCGCCATGACTGCGAGAGGCCACGCCCCATGGTGGCCACGCCCCTTAACGGCACGCTGCTTTGACCACGCCTCTAACGCCATATATGGAATGCAGCCGGTTTGGATTGGCTCCTCCCTCCGTGGGCAGGGTTTCGGCTTTTCCCGCCAAAAAGGGGATTCGGGGACACAAAATGGCGCCCCAAAAGGGTCCAGAGGGACCTGCGACCCCAAAAATGGCCCCGAAAGGGTCCAGAGGGACCCCAAAATGGCACCTGAAAGTTTGGGGGCCCTCAAAATGTGACTTGAGGGGGTTGAGAGGCTCTGGGGGACCCCAAAAATGACCCAAAAATGGTCCAGAGGGACCTGGGACACCCCAAAATGGCACCTCAGGGTTTGGGGACCACAAAATGGCGCCTGAGGGTTTGAGGGGGGTCCCAAAATGGCACCCAAGGGTTTGGGGTGTCCCTAAGGGAGGTCCTGGAGTGGGTGGGGTGCAACCAAGAGGTGACACAACCACGGCCACCATGAAACAGCCATGGCCACCACCACCCAACCATGGCCACCATGACACAACCTTGGCAGCCATGACCCAACCATGGCCACCACGATGTTCTTCCATGGCCACCTTGATGTTCCTCCACATCCCCAAGTTCCTCAGGGCCACCACAGCTGTCCAGCTGTGCCCAGCTGTTCCCAAATGAGGAGTTTTGCGGTGTCCCCCCTCCCCCAAAAACAGCCGCAGATGAAAATCAGTAAAACTTTTATTAACTTCCCCCCAAACATCAGAAATTCCCCAAAATTCGTTCCCCCCCCACCCCCAACAACCCCAAAAGTGAAAACAGCAACACAAAGGAGGGTGGGGGAGGGGCAAAGGACCCCCCCCCCCCCGAACCCCAAACCGGCCACCAACGAGCGCCCCTCCCCCACCCCCCTCCCCCTCCTCATTAACGAACCCCATAAATTACAACCCCCAAAATGGGGGAGGGGCTCCCACGCCTGCCCCTCCCCCGCCCCAACTGGGGGCGGGGTCACCCCTAAACTGGGGGGGGGGGGGGGGGGCACCCTCGATTGGGGGTCACCCCGAATTCAAGGTTTGGGGATCAACCCCCCAGTTTTAGGGTTTGACCCCAATTTAGGGATCAACCCCTCAATTTAAAGGTTACACCCCAATTCAGGTGGTTTCACCCCAATTTTGGGTTTTCTCCCCAGTTTTGGGGTCCTCCCCAGCTTAGGGGTCCCCCCCAGTTTGGGGGTTGCCCCCTCTGAACTTTGGGGTCCCCCAAAAGTTCAATTCAGGGGTTCCTCCTCAAACTTGAGGGTGTTTCCAACTTTGGGGGTGACCCCAATTTAGGGGTGACCTCAAATTTGGCCACCACCATCCTTTGGTGTCACCCTAATTCCAGGGTCACCCCAACAGTCCGGGTGACAATGGGGGGTGACAACGGCTCTGTCCACACTGGAATTTCAGGATTTGAGGGTGACAACCCCAACCCCATTTCCATCTGGGGGTGACAATCCCGTCACCGTTGGATACTGGGGTCACCCCCACAACCTGTAGAGGTTTTTTTGGGGTGACAACTCTTTTCTCATGGAAATTCGTGTGTCACCCCCACAGCCAGTTTTGGGTTTTTGGGTTTTGGGGGTGACACCCCCGACCCCAAATCCATGTGGGGGTTTTGGGTGACAACAACCCCATCCCTGTATCCGTGTGGGGGTTTGGGGGTGACAACCACCCCATACCCAAATCAATTTTGGGGTCACTCCCACAGCCTGTGGGGGTTTGCGGTTGACAACAACCTTGTCCCCATCAGAATTTGGGGGTTTGGGGTTGACACCCCCAGCTGCATATCCATGTGGGAGTTTTTGGGGTGACAACAATCCTGACCCCGTATCCATGTGGGGATTTTGGGGTGACAACCACAGCATCCCCAAATCAATTCTGGGGTCACTCCCATGGCCTGTGGGGTTTGGGGGTGACAACAATCCCATCCCTGTATCCATGTGGGGATTTTGGGGTGACAACCCCATCCCCATCAGAATTTGGGGGTTTGGGGTGACACAACCCTGTCCTCAAATAAATTTTGGGGCTACCCCCATGGCCTGTGCGGTTTGGGGATGACAACAACTCCAACCCTGTATCCATGTGGGGATTTTTGAGAACAACCACCACCTCGTCCCCACACAGATCTGGGGTGTTTTTGGGTTGTACCACCCCCATCCCCACACGGATCCGGGGGTGTTTTTGGGTTGTACCACCCCCGTCCCCACAGGGATCCGGGGATGTTTTTGGGCTGCACCACCCCCGTGCCCACAGTCGGAGCCCTCAGTTGTCGTCGTCGCTGTCGTCGGGGCTGATGGCCGGGCTGGTGAGGCTGTACGTGGGCGACGTGGGGCTGTAGCCGGGGGACGTGGGGCTGTACGTGGAGCCCTTGGGCGATGTGGGGCTGTAGGTGGGCGACGTCGGGCTGTACTTGGGTGACGTGGGGCTGTAGGTGGGCGAGGTGGGGCTGTACTTGGGCGACGTCGGGGTGTAGACGGGCGAGGTGGGGCTGTAGGTGGGCGACGTGGGGCTGTACTTGGGCGTGGTGGGGCTGTAGGTGGGCGAGGTGGGGCTGTACTTGGGGGACGTGGGGCTGTACTTGGGCGAGGTGGGGCTGTACTTGGGCGAGGTCGGGGTGTACTCGGGGGAGCTGGGGCTGTAGCTGGGGCTGGTCGGGGTGTACTTGGGGGACGTGGGGCTGTAGCTGGGGCTGCTGGGGCTGTAGCTGGGGCTGCTGGGGGTGTAGGTGGGCGACTGCGGGGTGTAGCGGGGGCTGGACGGGCTGTAGCTGGGGGACGTGGGGCTGTAACTGGGGGAGGTGGGGCTGTAGCTGGGGGAGGTGGGGCTGTAGTTGGGTGAGGTCGGGGTGTAGTTGGGGCTGGTGGGGCTGTAACTGGGAGAGGTGGGGCTGTAACTGGGAGAGGTCGGGGTGTAGTTGGGGCTGGTGGGGCTGTAGTTGGGTGAGGTGGGGCTGTAGCTGGGTGAGGTCGGGCTGTAGCTGGGAGAGGTTGGGCTGTAACTGGGGGAAGTGGGGCTGTAACTGGGAGAGGTGGGGCTGTAGCTCGGCGAGGTCGGGCTGTAACTGGGGGAAGTGGGGCTGTAGCTGGGAGATGTGGGGCTGTAGCTGGGCGATGTCGGGCTGTAGCTGGGCGAGGTGGGGCTGTAGCTGGGGGACGTGGGGCTGTAGCTCGGGGACGTGGGGCTGTAACTGGGCGAGGTCGGGCTGTAACTGGGCGAGGTCGGGCTGTAACTGGGAGAGGTGGGGCTGTAGCTGGGCGAGGTGGGGCTGTAGTTGGGCGAGGTGGGGCTGTAGCTGGGAGATGTGGGGCTGTAGCTGGGGGACGTGGGGCTGTAGCTGGGGCTCTGTGGGGTGTAGCCCCCCGGCGACCGCGGCTCGTAGGCGGGGGACGTCGGGCTGTAGCTGGGGGACATGGCGCCACCTGCGGAGAGGGGACACGGGGGTCAGCGGGGTGTTGGGAGGGGTGGTTGGGGTGTTGTGGAGGGTTGTGAGGCCCTTTGAGGTGTTGTTCAGGTGTTGTGGGGCTGTTTACGGTGTTGGGGGTCCCTCTGAGGTGTTGTGGGTCTCTTAGAGGTGTTGTTCGGGTGCTGTGGGGCTGTTAGTAATGTTGGGATATTGTGGATCCCCTTGAGGTGTTGTTCGCGTGTTGTGGGGCTGTTTGCGGTGTTGGGGGTCCCTCTGAGGTGTTGTTCAGCTGTTGTGGGGCTGTTTTGGGATGCTTCAGCGAGTTTTGGGGTGTTGTTACAGGTTACAGGGTGTTTCGGATTATTTGAGGTTATTTTAGGGTGTTTAGGGTATTGTTAGAGGTCACAGGGTACTCTCTGGGTGTTCTGGGTGATTTTCTGTTATTTTCGGGGTGTTTTATGATGTTTCAATGTGTTTTGGGGTGTTGCTACAGGTTACAGGGTGCTCTGTGGGTGTTTAGGGTTATTTTCTGTTACTTTAGGGGTATTTTAGGGTGTTACCAGGGTGTTTAGGGTGTTTCAGTGTGTTTTGGGTGTTGTTAGGTGTTACAGGTTGTTTTACAGGTATTTTGGGTTATTTTAAGGGTATTTCAGGGTATTTGGGGTTATTTCAGGGTATTTTGGAGTTATTTCGGGGTTATTTCAGGGTATTTGGGGTGTTTTTGGGGCTGTACTCACCGGGGGAGGGGATGTAGGGGCTGGAGGGCCCGGGTGACCCCGGTGAGCCGGGTGTTGGTGACCAGGCCGGGGAGTAACCGGGGCTGAACCCGGAGGCGTCGGAGGCGGCGCTGGGGGAGAACCCGGCCCCGCCCGGGGTCATCCCGCTGCCTGTGGGGGGAAAGGGGGGTCAGGGGGGCCCCAAAACCGGCCCCAGATACAGCCCAGGACCCCAAATCCACCCCCAAATACAACCTGGCCCCGCCTGGGGTCATCCCGCTGCCTGTGGGGGGAAAGGGGGTCAGGGGGACCCCAAAACTGGCCCGGAACCCCAAAACCAGCCCCAATGCACCCAGGACACCCCATATTCTCCCCACAACAATCCCAGCGATCCCCATTTTATCCCAGTCCCTCCCAGTTCCCTCCCAGTCCACCCCAGTGACCCCCATTTTACCCCAGACCCATCCCAGTGCCCCCCAGTGCCCCCCAGTGCCCCCCAGTGCCCCACGCACCCACGCTGGGGGACCAGGCTCCGTAGGCCGGGGTGGCCCCCTGGTTCCAGGGGGTCATGGCCGGGGACATCCCCCCCATGGGGCTGGGGGCGGAGCCGAAGAACATCCCGGTGGCTGTGGGGAGAGAGAAAGGGGTCAGGGGCACCCCAAAAACAGGGGGACCCCAAAATGCGGGGACAGCAACATTGGGGGGACACCAAAATATGGGGACACCAACATATGGGGACATCAACACCGGGGGGACACCAACATTAGGGGACATCAACATCGAGGGGACACCAAAATATGGGGACAGCAACATCTGGGGAACCCCGAAATCTGCGGGACATCAACACTGGGAGGACACCAAAATCTGTGGGACGTCAACATCTGGAGGACACCAGGTGACCAGGGCTGGGACATAGTGATGGCCACGGTGACATCAGGAGTCTTCTTGTCACCACCACCCTTGAGGTGTCCCCAACTCCACCCTTGTAGGATCCAGTCCTGGTGGACCCCAAAATCTGCATGGACCCCAAAACCTGAGGCTGTCCCCTCTTGCCATGGGACACCACAACTGCCCAATGACCACCATGACCTTGAAGGTCTTGGTGCCACCACCCTTGGGGTGCCACCACCCTTGGGGTGTCCCCAGCTGCTCCTGGAGGAACCTGGCCACCAACCCAAGGGGTGTCCCCGCTTTCCTGAGGTTGTTCTCATTTTCCCAGGGGTTGTCCCAATTTTCTTGGGGGGTGTCCCCAGGGTGCTGGGGCTGTCCCCAGGGTTCTGGAGATGTCTCCATTTTCCTGGGGGCTGTCCCCAGGGTTCTGGAGGTGTCCCAATTTTCTCAGGGGGTGTCCCCAGGCTTCTGGGGTTGTCCCCACTTTCCCAGGGTTGTCCCCACTTTCCCAGGTTGTCCCAATTTTGCCAGGGTTGTCCCAATTTTCCCGGGGTTGTCCCAGTTTTCTCGGGGGGTGTCCCCAGGGTTCTGGGGGTGTCCCCAGGGTTTTGGGGACTCACGGCCGCCGACGCCGAGCCCGGGCAGGGCGCTGGGGATCTCCATGCCGTGCTTGCACTTCTCGGCGTCCAGCAGGAGGTCGAAGCAGCCGGTGCCGGCCGGGGCCAGCTGGCCCAGCATGATGTTCTCGGACACGCCCTTCATGGGGTCGCTCTCCCCGTGGGCGGCCGCCTCCATCAGGACGTCGACCTGAGTGTGGGGGACGCCCCAAAATCAGCTTCAACCTTTCAACGTGACTCTACAGCCCCAAATCCTGGAAAATGGTCACAGAAACCCCCGTTCCCAGCACCCAAACCCCATTCCCACCCCAATCCCATGCCCATTCCCCATTGCCACCCCATTCCTACCCCAACTCCTGTTCCCACTCCATTCCCACCCCAATCCCCATTCCCAAACCCTGTTCCCACCCCAGTCCCCCATTCCTAAACCCCATTCTCAATTCCCAAACCCCACTCCCACTCCAATTCCCATTCCCAAACTCCATTGTCCCCGCTGTCCCCGCACCGTCTCCTCGAAGGAGCACTTCACGAGCGGCCCGGTGTCCCGGCGGTTCCCAAACCCCAAACCCCACTGTCCCCAACGTCCCCACTGTCCCCATTGTCCCCTGACCGTCTCCTCGAAGAAGCACTTCATGAGTGGCCCGGTGTCCTGGTGGTTCCCAAACCCCAAACTCCACTGTCCCCAGTGTCCCCAGTGTCCCCAGTGTCCCCATTGTCCCCAATGTCTCCATTGTCCCCAATGTCTCCATTGTCCCCGCTGTCCCCGCACCGTCTCCTCGAAGGAGCACTTCATGAGTGGCCCGGTGTCCTGGCGGTTCCCAAACCCCAAACTCCACTGTCCCCACTGTCCCCATTGTCCCCGGTGTCCCCGCTGTCCCCGCTGTCCCCGCACCGTCTCCTCGAAGGAGCACTTCATGAGCGGCCCGGTGTCCTGGCGGTTGACGCCGTGCCGGGTGATGGCCATCAGGTGTCCCCTGGAGGTCATGGTGTCGCACAGCAGCGCCAGGTGCCGGTAGTTGACGTAGGAGCCGTCGAAGGAGATGACGTGGTAGAGCTCCCGCTCCAGCGCCTTGCGCACCGCCTCGATGCCCAGAACCTGCGGGGACCCCAAAACCACAACGTTCAGGGGTGGGAATCCCCAAATCCAGGGGGTGGGAAATCCCAAATCCAGGGGGTGGGAAATCCCAAATCCAGAGGGTGGGAATTCCCAAAATCCAGGGATCCACAAATCCCAAAATCCCAAAATGGGGTGGGAATCCCCAAATTCAGGGGGTGGTAATCCCCAAATCCAGGGGATGGGAAATCCAAAATGCAGGGGGTGGGAAATCCCAAGTCCAAGGGGTCGGAAATCCTGAGATCCACAGCTTTTGGAATTCCCAAAATCCAGCGGGTGGGAATCCCATTAGCCTGGGGACGCAGGTGTGTCCCAGCCCAGGTGACTCACGGTGAAGATCTCCACCATGAGGACCACGATGTTCCTCGAACTCCAGCCCAGGTATCCCCAGGTGACTTACGGTGGAGATTTCCATGATGTCATTAGAGATCATCCACCATGAGGACCCAGATGTCCCTCAAATCCCAGCCCAGGTGACTCATGGTGAAGATCTGCACGAGCCCCCAGGTGTGTCCCCGACCCCCAGGTGTCCCCAGGAGACTCACGGTGAAGATCTCCACGATGTCATTAGAGACCATGCACCATGAGGACCATGAGGACCATGATGTCCCTCAAACCCCAGCCCAGGCGTGTCCCCGACCCCCAGGTGTCCCCAGTGACTCACGGTGAAGATCTCCACGATGTCGTTGGACGTGGTGCGCACGGGGTCCACGTCCTTCTCGCTCAGCACCCGCATCAGGCTGACGCCGTCGGTCTCCAGGATCCACTCCTGGAGAGCCTTGAACTCGCCGTCCTCGGTGATGATGATCTTCTTCTTGTTGTCCGTCTGCGGCAGGTGCATGTACACCTGGCCGGGTGGGGACAGCAGGTGTCACCATGGTGTCACCATGGGGGTCCCTGATCTCCTAAAGGTCTCCTGGAACCTCCTAAATTCTCCATGGAGAGCTCCTGATGCTCCTCAAGATCCACCTGGAGATCTTGAACCCTCAGAGCACTTGGTGCTACCCAAAGACCTTCTCAGGTGCCCACAGAGACCATTCTGGACCTTCTAAAGGTCTTCTGGAACCTCCTAAAGGTCACCATGTGGTATCTCTGGTGACCTCTCATCCCTTCATGGACCCCTCCAGGTGTGCCCAAGCCCCTCCAGGTGTCCCCAGTCTCAAACTTGAACCTGGGGGGACACGGGGACACCTCAGGGACATCCAGATGTCCCCAAGCCCCCCAGATGTCCCCAAGCCCCTCGAGGTGTCCCCAAGCCCCCCCAGATGTCCCCACCTTGCTGATCTGCTCGATGCCCTGCAGCGTCATGTCCGTCAGCATGTTGGACTCGATGCAGCGCAGGAAGACGTCGTCGTCCATCTTGTCCACCACCTCCTCCTCCTGGGGACACGGTGGGACACGGGTGAGGCCCAGGCCACGCCAGGTGTCCCCCGAGGTGGCCCCGGGTCCGCGCCCACCTCCTGCATCTTGTTCTCGTCGCTGTTCATGATGCGGATGCGCAGCACCAGCTTCTCGGCGTTGTCGTCGTTGAAGATGCAGTTGAGGTCGTCGCCGAAGCCTGGCAGGGGACACGGGGTGGGGACAGGGTCACCCCCGAGGTGGCGGCACCCAAGGGACCTCCGGGGGGTCCTCAAGGATCGGTCAGGAACCACCAAAGCTCCTCCAGATCATCCCAAAGCTCCTCCAGGCTCGCACAGAGCTCCTTGAAGAGCCCTCAGATGCCTTCAAGGGTCACTCAGGATCCTCAAAAAGCTCCTGAGATGTCCTCAAAGCTCACCTCAAACCCCCTTCAGGTCCCTCAAAAGCTGCTCAGATGCCCTCAAAACTCAACCAAGTCACCTCAAACCCCCTCCAAGTCCTCCAAACCCCCTCAGAACCCCTGAAACCCTCCTCAGATGTCCTCAAACCTCATCCAGGTCACCCCAAACCCCCTCCAGGTCACACAAACACCCCCAAACCCCTTCAGAACCCCCCAAAAGCTCCTCAAGACACCCTCAAACCTTATCCAGCTCACCCCAAAGCCCTCCAGGTCCCTCAGAAGCTCCTCAGATGCCCTCAAACCTCCTCCAAATCACCTCAAACCCCCTCCAGATCCCCTGAACACCCTCAGAACACCCCAAAGCCTCCTCAATCACCCTCAAACCTCCTCCAAGTCACTTTAAACTCCCTCCAGGTCCCCCACACCCCCTGAGAACCCCCAAAAAGCTCCTCAGATGCCCTCAAACCTCCTCCAAGTTACTTCAAACCCCCTCAGAACCCCCCAAAACCTCCTCAGATGCCCTCAAACTTCCTCCAAATCACCCCAAACCCCCTCAGAACTCCCCGAAAGCTTCTCAGACACCCTCAAACCTTCTCCAAGTCACCTCAAACCCCCTCAGGCCCCCCCAGGTACCCCCCAAACCCCGCGTCCCGCCCACCCACCGGCGTTGATCTTCTCGGCGATCTGCTCCATGGTCAGCTTGCGGTCGGTCATGTGCTTGCGGTCCAGCTCGACGCGCAGCAGCCACGGCGAGATGCGGCTGACGTCGAAGTCGGGCATCTCGTAGTAGACGTTGACCCACTCCTGGTCCTCGGCCACCACCGTGCTCTGCGGGTTGGGGTCGTAGTAGATGGCGGTGTTGGCCGTCACCTTGCGCAGCGTGGTGTGCTCCAGGCGGCACAGGATGTCCTGGGGACAGAGGGACAGTCAGGGGACGTTGGGGACATGGGGACAGTCGGGACATGTGGACAATCAGGGGACATTGGGGACACCGGGTGTGGTGTGCTCCAGGCGGCACAGGATGTCCTGGGGACATGGGGACAGTCAGGGGACATGGGGGACACTGGGGACAGTCAGGGGACATTGAGGACATGGGGACAGTCAGGGGACATTGGGGACACGGGGACATTGAGGACAGAGGGACACGGACATTGGGGACATGGAGGACATGATGGACATTGGGGACATCGGATGCGGTGTGCTCCAGGCAGCACAGGATGTCCTGGGGACATGGGGACAGTCAGGGGACATGGGGACGTGGAGGATATTGGGGACACTGCAGACAGTCAGGGGACATTGGGGACATTAGGGACAGTCAGGAGATATGGAGATATTGGGGACAGTCAGGGGACATGGGGACACAGAGGGGACACAAAGCCACAGGGCCACCACAGGGACATGAACCCATGAAGCCACCACAGGGCTGTGGGGACAAGGAGGTGACACAACCCCACAGGGCCCCCACGAGGCCACTACAGGGCTATGAGGACACAGAGATGACGCAACCCCACAGGGCTGTGAGGACACGAACCCACAGGGCCACCATGGGGACATAAAGCCATGGAGCCACCACGAGGGGGCCAAAGAGGTGACACAAAGCCACAGGGCCACCACAGGGACGTGAAGCCATGGAGCCACCGTGGGGCTGCGGGGACAACGAGGTGACACAAAGCCACGGGGCCACCATGAGGACGTGAAGCCATAGAGCCACCATGGGGCTGTGGGGACAGGGAGGTCACAAAGCCACAGAGCCACCACGGGGCTGCGGGGACAACGAGGTGACACAAAGCCGCAGGGCCACCACGAGGACATGAAGCCATGGAGCCACCACAGGGCTGTGAGGACCCAACCCCACAGGGCCACCACCTCCATCCCACCCTGTGCGCCGTCCCCAGCGCGTCCCCGGTGCCACCTTGGCGCGCTCGGCGTCGCGGGCGCTCTGGCCCAGCAGGAACACGGTCAGCGACGGCGTCTTGGGCTTCTTGGAGATGTTGATGAGCTCCTTGAGGCGCGGCACGCCCAGCGTGACGTTCTTGGCCGACACCCCCGCGTAGTGGAAGGTGTTGAGGGTCATCTGCGTGGCCGGCTCGCCCAGCGACTGCGCGGCCAGCGCGCCCACCATCTCCCCGGGGTGCGCCTGAGGGGACGACCAGAGCGTCACCAAACCACCCAGAGGGTCACCAAACCACCCAGAGGGTCACCAAACCACCCAGAGGGTCACCAAACCATCCAGAGGGTCACCAAACCACCCAGAGGGTCACCAAACCATCCAGAGGGTCACCAAACCACCCAGAGTGCCACCAAACCATCCAGAGGGTCACCAAACCATCCAGAGTGCCACCAAACCATCCAGAGGGTCACCAAACCATCCAGAGCGTCACCAAACCACCCAGAGGGTCACCAAACCATCCAGAGGGTCATCAAACCATCCAGAGGGTCACCAAACCATCCAGAGCATCACCAAACCATCCAGAGGGTCACCAAACCACCCAGAGGGTCACCAAACCATCCAGAGCGTCACCAAACTGTCCACAATGACCCCAAACCATCTCCCCGGGGTGGGCCTGAGGGGACACGGGGACAGCAGAGTGTGACAGTGGGGTCATCAAACCCCAGAAGTGACCCCAAACTCCTTCTCCAAGAATGACGCCAAACCTGGCTCTCACGATGGCCTGGTTGAACTTGGACTCGATTTCCCCCAGCAGCCAGTCGAAGGCAGCCCAAACACTGACCCCAAACCCACCCAAATCCCCCCAAAATGACCCCAAAACACCCCAAAATGACCGTAAATTCCCCAAAATGACCCCAAATCCCCCACTCACGATGGCCTGGTTGAACTTGGACTCGATCTCCCCCAGCAGCCAGTCGAAGGCAGCCCAAACACTGACCCCAAATCCCTCAGGAATGACCCCAAATCCCCCAAAATGACCCTAAATCCCCCAAAATGACCCCAAACCCCCACTCATGATGGCCTGGTTGAACTTGGACTCGATCTCCCCCAGCAGCCAGTCGAAGGCAGCCCAAACACCGACCCCAAACACTGACCCCAAATCCCTCAGGAATGACCCCAAACCCCCCAAAATGACCCCAAATCCCTCAGGAATGACCCCAAATCCCCCAAACCCCCACTCACGATGGCCTGGTTGAACTTGGACTCGATCTCCCCCAGCAGCCAGTCGAAGGGATCTCCAGAAGTGACCCCAAACACTGACCCCAAACCCAACCAAACCCCCCAAAATGACCCCAAATCCCCCAGGAATGACCCCAAATCCCCCAGGAATGACCCCAAATCCCCCAAACCCCCACTCACGATGGCCTGGTTGAACTTGGACTCGATCTCGCCCAGCAGCCAGTCGAAGGCCTCCCCGCTGAGCCGGAACTCCTCCACCATGCGGCGGCTGCAGAGCGTGGAGCGCAGGTGGATGTTGAAGAGCAGCGTCGCGTTCTCCTGCGCCTGCCGGCTCAGAGGGTCCTCCCCGTTGACGATCACCAGCTTGCGGCTCAGCTCCTTCACCCCTGCGGGGACAACGCGGTCACAGAGGGGTCCTGAGGGTGGCCAGAACCTTCCAGAGCAGCTCCAGACCCATCACAGCTTCCTGAGGGACTCAAGGAGCTCCAGAACCTTCCAGAGCATCTCCAGACCCATCACAGCTTCCTGAGGGACTCAAGGAGCTCCAGAACCTTCCAGAGCATCTCCAGACCCATCACAGCTTCCTGAGGGACTCAAGGAGCTCCAGAACCTTCCAGAGCATCTCCAGACCCATCACAGCTTCCTGAGGGACTCAAGGAGCTCCAGAACCTTCCTAAATGAACCCCAAACCCATCCTGAGGGCCTCCAGAACCTTCTTGAGGGACTCAAGGATCTCTAGTATCTTCCTGAGGGACCTCAAACCCGTCACAGCTTCTTGAGGGACTCAGGGACCTCCAGAACCTTCCTGAGGGACTCAAGAACCTGTAGAACCTTCTCAAGTAAACCCATCACAGCTTCCTGAGGGATTCAAGGACCTCCAGAACCTTCCAGAGCATCTCCAAACCCATCACAGCTTCCTGAGGGACCAAAGAACCTCCAGAACATTCCAGAACATCTCCAAACTTATCAGAGCTTCCTGAGGAACCTTCCAAAACATCTCCAAACCCATCACAGCTTCCTGAGGAACCTTGCAGTGCATCTCCAAACCCATCACAGCTTCCTGAGGGACCAAAGAACCTCCAGGACCTTCCAGAGCATCTCCAGACCCATCACAGCTTCCTGAGGGACTCAAGGAGCTCTAGAACCTTCCAGAGCATCTCCAGACCCATCACAGCTTCCTGAGGGACTCAAGGAGCTCCAGAACCTTCCAGAGCATCTCCAGACCCATCACAGCTTCCTGAGGGACTCAAGGAGCTCTAGAACCTTCCAGAGCATCTCCAGACCCATCACAGCTTCCTGAGGGACTCAAGGAGCTCTAGAACCTTCCAGAGCATCTCCAGACCCATCACAGCTTCCTGACGGACTCAAGGATCTCCAGAACCTTCCTGAGAGACCCCAAACCCATCACAGCTTCCTGAGGGACCAAAGAACCTCCAGAACATCTCCAAACTCATCAGGGATTCCTGAAGGACTCAAGGAGCTCCAGAACCTTCCTGAGGGACCCAAAACCCATCCCAGCTTCCTGAGGAACCCTCCTGAGGGACCCCAAACCCATCCCAGCTTCCTGAGGAACCCTCCAGAGCATCTCCAGAACCTACTTGAAGGGCTCAAGGATCTCCAGAACATTCTTGAAGGACCCCAGCCCAGGCCCCACTCACCCTCGACCACCTTGACCGGGTGCAGGTCCGAGGGCAGCCGGGAGTTGATGTGGAAAATCTTCTGCGCGTTCCAGATCATGCGGAGCAGGTTACAGGGGAGCACCACCTGTGGGACAGGGACCCCAAAATGGGACAGGGACCCCAAAATGGGGACAGGGACCCCAAAAACGGGGTCAGAAACCCCAAAAATGGGACAGGGACCCCAAAAATGGGAAAGGGACCCCAAAAACAGGGAGAGGAATCCTAAAAATGGGGGAAGAATCCCAAAAATGGGGGAAGAACCCCAAAAATGGGGCATCTTGGTTGGATTTTGGGGTATCTCAGTTGGGTTTTGGAGGATCTCAGTGGGGTTCTGGTGGATCTCAGTTGGGTTTTGTGGTATCTCGATGGGGTTTTGGTGTCGCCTTGCTGTCCCCGGTGGGGAAGATGACCCTGAGGACCTCCATGCACCCCAAAAAGAGGAATCTGGGATGTTCTGGGTGGATCTCGGGTATCTCAGGTAGGTTTTGGAATATCTCTGTTGGGTTCTGGTGGATCTCAGTTGGGTTTTGAAGGATCTCAGGTGGGTTTTAGAGGACCTCGGTTGGGTTTGGGGTATCTCAGTGGGGTTTTGATGGATCTCAATGGGGTTTTGGAGGATCTCGATGGGGTTTTGGTGTCACCTTGCTGTCCCCGGTGGGGAAGATGACCCTGAGGACCTCCCTGTCCTCGCGCATGCGGTCGAACTCGCGCTCCAGCTCGTTCTGGATGTGGGCGTTGGACAGGATGTCCTTGACCAGCTCCTCCTGCAGCGTCCGGCGCAGCGCCCGCTCGTTGGTGTAGTCAAACTTGAACCTGGGGACATCCAGGGGACACCTTGGGGACATCTGGGACATCCAGGGGACACCTTGGGGACACCCGGGGGCATCTTGGGGATATCTGGGGACATCCTGGGGGATACCTGGGGACACCTCAGGGACATCTTGGGGACACCTCAGGGACATCAAAGTTTGGCAGGAGAGGGGTGGGGACACCAAGGTGGGTCCTGGTTTGGGGTGGAAGAGGTTTGAGGACATCTAAATGTCACCCACGTTGGGCTGGAGAAGCTTGAAGACCCCAAGATGTCCCCAAATTCTGGAAGGAGCCATTTGGGGACCTCCAGATGGGTCTGAAACCTTGGAAGGAGCCACCTGAAGACCCCAAGTGTCCCCAACCCAAATCTGAACATCTCAAGATGTTCCCAACTCTTTTCATAGACCCCAAGATGTCCCCAACTGCCACCTGAAGATCCCGAGATGTCCCCACCTCCTCTGAAGACCCCAAAATGTCCCCAAATCCTGCCTGAACACCCCAAGATATTCCAAGTCTTTTGAAGACCTCAAGATGTCCCCAACCCAAATCTGAACATCTCAAGATGTTCCCAACCTCTGGAATGAACCATTTGAAAACTCCAAGGCGTCCCCAACTCCTCTGAAGATCCCAAATTCTGGAAGGAGCCACTTGGGGACCTCCAGATGGGTCTGAGACCTTGGAAGGAGCCGCTTGAAGACCCCAAGTGTCCCCAGTTCCTCTGAAGACCCCAAGATGTCCTCAATCCAAATCTGAACATCTCAAGATGTCTCCAACTCCCATCTGAAGACCCCAACCGTGGCCACTGACCACGCCCTGTCCTTGGCCATGTCCCCAGTGTTCCACCCTGGTCCTCACTTCTTCTCGAAGGCCTTGTTGGAGGGTTTGAGCGTGGCCAGGTTCTGGAACTCTTGGGGACCTCAAGATGTCTCCAACTCCCATCTGAAGGCCCCAAGATGGGTCTGAAACCTTGGAAGGAGCCACCTGAAGACCCCAAGATGTCCCCAACCCAAATCTAAACACCTCAAGATGGTCCCAACTCTTTTGAAGACCCCAAGATGTCCCAAGCTCCTGAAATGACCCCAACTGTGGTCGCTGACCCCACCCTGCCCCATTGTCCACCCTGGTCCTCACTTCTTCTCGAAGGCCTTGTTGGAGGGTCTGAGCGTGGCCAGGTTCTGGAACTCTTGGGGACCTCAAGATGGGTCTGAAACCTTGGGAGGAGCCACTTGAACACCCCAAGATGTCCCCAACCCCCATCTGAAGACCCCAAATTGGAAGACCCCAAGCTGGAGACCCCAAGATGTCCAAAACTCCTCTGAAGGCCCCAAGATGTCCCCAACCCAAATCTGAACACCTCAAGATGTCCCCAACTCCTTTGAAGACCCCAAGATGTCCCCAACGCTTGCCTGAAAGCCCTGAGATGTCCCCAACCCAAACCTCAACATCTCAAGATGTCCCCAACTTTAGGAATGAACCACTTGAAGACCCCGAGATGTCCCCGACTCCTCTGAAGATCCCAACCGTGGTCGCTGACCCCACCCTGCCCCATTGTCCACCCAGGTCCTCACTTCTTCTCGAAGGCCTTGTTGGAGGGTTTGAGCGTGGCCAGGTTCTGGAACTCGACGCTCTCGCCGGCCAGCCCGTCCTCGCCGTAGCGCAGCTGCACCACCTGGTTGATGGAGTTCCTCACCGTGGCGTCGTACTTGACCATCACCGACTCCATGGACTTGATCAGCCGCCGCTGGATGTACCCTGAGGGGTGGCACCGGTCAGGAGATGGCTGGGGCGGGGCTGGGGGTGGCCAGGGGGCATCTCAGGAGGGTTTGGACTCCTGAAGGCATCTAAGAAGGGTTTGTGATCTCCAAGAGGCATCTAAAGGAGGGTTTGAAGATCCTGGAGGCATCTGGGGAGGGTTTGGGGTCGCCAGGGGACATCTGAGAAAGGTTTGGGGTTCCTGGAGGTCCCCAGGAGACATCTAAGGAGGGTTTGTGATCTCCAGGAGTCATCTCAGGAGGCATCTCAGGAGGCTTTGCTCCCCTCACCATTCCGATCTCCTCAACCCCCCTTGGGTGGGACTTTGACCTCCTCCCACCATGGTGCCCCCCCGGTGGCACTGACTGGGGACCACCCCATGGTGCCCACCCCGGTACCCACCCCAAGGTGCCCCCGCTGGCACTGACCGGTGCCCACCCCGGTGCCCATTCCAGTGCCCATCCCCGGTGCCCACCCCGCTGGCACTGACCGGTGCCCACCCCGGTGCCCCCCGGTAGCACTGACCGGTCTCGGCGGTTTTGACGGCCGTGTCGATGAGCCCCTCGCGGCACCGACCGGTGCCCACCCCGGTGCCCATCCCGGTGCCCATCCCCGGTGCCCATCCCAGTGCCCATCCCCGGTGCCCACCCCTGGTGCCCACCCCAGTGCACATTCCGGTGCCCACCCCGCTGGCACTGACCGGTCTCGGCGGTTTTGACGGCCGTGTCGATGAGCCCCTCGCGGCACTGACCGGTGCCCACCCCGGTGCCCATCCCGGTGCCCACCCCAAGATGCCCACCCCAGTGCCCATCCCCGGTGCCCATCCCCGCTGGCACTGACCGGTGCCCACCCCGGTGCCCCCTGGTGGCACTGACCGGTCTCGGCGGTTTTGACAGCCGTGTCGATGAGCCCCTCGCGGCACTGACCGGTGCCCATCCCGGTGCCCATCCCAGTGCCCATCCCGGTGCCCATCCCCGGTGCCCACCCCGGTGCCCCCTGGTGGCACTGACCGGTCTCGGCGGTTTTGACGGCCGTGTCGATGAGCCCCTCGCGGCACTGACCGGTGCCCACCCCGGTGCCCATCCTGGTGCCCACCCCGGTGCCCATCCCCGGTGCCCACCCCGGTGCCCATCCCAAGGTGCCCCCACTGGCACTGACCGGTGCCCACCCCGGTGCCCATCCCAGTGCCCACCCCGGTGCCCATCCCCCTGGCACTGACCGGTCTCGGCGGTTTTGACGGCCGTGTCGATGAGCCCCTCGCGGCACTGACCGGTGCCCACCCCGGTGCCCACCCCGGTGCCCACCCCGGTGCCCCCTGGTGGCACTGACCGGTCTCGGCGGTTTTGACGGCCGTGTCGATGAGCCCCTCGCGGCCGCCCATGGCGTGGAAGAAGAACTCGGTGGGGGTGAGCCCGGCCAGGTACGAGTTCTCCACGAAGCCGCGGCTCTCGGGGCCGTAGTCGTCCTTGATGAAGTGCGGCAGCGTGCGGTGCTTGAAGCCGAACGGGATCCGCTTGCCCTCCACGTTCTGCTGCCCCACCACCGCGATCACCTGGGGTGGGGTGGGACCGTGAGGGACGGGAGGGCGGCGAGGAGGAGAGGCCAAAAAACCTCCAAAGGAAGCGCTCAAAAGCCCACGAGATCCTGCAGGAACCCCCTGAGATCCTGCAGGAACCTCCAGGAACCCCCTGAGATCCTGCAGGAACCTCCGAGAACCCCATGAGATCCTCCAGGAACCCCCCTGAGATCCTCCAGGAACCCCCTGAGATCCTTCAGGAACCCCCCTAAGATCCTCCAGGAACCCCCTGAGATCCTCCAGGAACCCCCTGAGATCCTTCAGGAACCCCCTGAGATCCTCCAGGAACCCCCTGAGATCCTCCAGGAACCCCCTGAGATCCTTCAGGAACCACCTCAAACCACCTCAAACCTCATGAGATCCTCCAGGAGCCACCCAAAACCCACTGAGATCCTCCAAGAACCTCCTGAGATCCTTCAGGAACCCCCTGAGATCCTCCAGGAACCCCCTGAGATCCTTCAGGAACCACCTCAAACCACCTCAAACCTCATGAGATCCTCCAGGAGCCACCCAAAACCCACTGAGATCCTCCAAGAACCTCCTGAGATCCTCCAGGAACCAACTCAAACCTCTTGAGATCCTGCAGGAACCACCCTGAACCCATGAGATCCTCCGAGAACCATCACAAACCCCCTTAGATGCTCCAGGAACCACCTCAAATCTCATCAGAACCTCCAAGAACAACCCCAAGCCCCACCCAGAAGCCCCTCCCAGACCTTCTGGAGCCCCCCCAGGCCTTCAGGAGGTCCCAAACCTGGGAGATGTTGATCTTGGAGCCCTTGGCCCCCGAGACCACCATGGACTTGAAGTTGTTGTACTCGGACAGGGACTTCTGGGCCGAGGAGCCGGTCTTGTCGCGCGCGTCGTTGAGGATGCGGTTGACCTGGTTCTCGAAGGTCTGGCGCAGGGTGTTCCCCGGCGTGGGCTCCAGCTCGTTGTTGTGCGCCTTCTCGATCACCTGCGGACGACAGAAGCCACCCCAGAACGGTCACCGGGGCGCGCTGGATTGTCCTGGCGGGCAAAAGCAGCTGAGAAGTTCAGAAAAGCCAAAAATTGCAAAGGAAGCAGCGGGAACCTCGTGAGATCCTCCAGGAACCACCCAGAACCTGCTGAGATCCTGCAGGAACCACCCAGAACCTGCTGAGATCCTGCAGGAACCACCCAGAACCTGCTGAGATCCTGCAGGAACCAATCAGAACCTGCTGAGATCCTCCAGGAACCACCCAAAACCTGCTGAGATCCTGCAGGAACCACCCAGAACCTGCTGAGATCCTGTAGGAACCAATCAGAACCTGCTGAGATCCTGTAGGAACCAATCAGAACCTGCTGAGATCCTGCAGGAACCACCCAGAACCTGCTGAGATCCTGCAGGAACCAATCAGAACCTGCTGAGATCCTGTAGGAACCAATCAGAACCTGCTGAGATCCTGCAGGAACCACCCAGAACCTGCTGAGATCCTGCAGGAACCAACCAAACCCTCCTGAGATCCTGCAGGAACCCCTGAGATCCTCCAAAACCACCCAGAACCTGCTGAGATCCTCCAGGAACCACCCAGAACCTGCTGAGATCCTGCAGGAACCAACCAAACCCTCCTGAGATCCTGCAGGAACCCCTGAGATCCTCCAGGAACCACCCAGAACCTGCTGAGATCCTCCAGGAACTGCCCCAAACCCCCTGAGATCCTCCAAGCCCCACCTCGATCACGTCCTGCTTGGCCTTCTTGATGGTGTTCTGGATGTCCTGGTAGGTCTTGGCGTCGGCGATGGAGTCTCCAATGCCGATGGTGTGACCTGGAGAGGACATCTGGGGCTCAGGGCTCCACCAAGGTGGGATCTCAGAAGGTCCCCGGGTGACCAAACCCCCCTGAGATGCCACCAAGAAGGTTCCCAGCCCCACCAGGACCTCAAGAATGAGATCCAGGAGCTCCAGGGCTCCACCAAGCTGGGATCTGAGAAGGTCCCCAAGTGACCAAACCTCCATGAGATGCCACCAAGAAGGTCCCCAGCCCCCAAAATTGGAGTCCAAGAACCACCAGGACCTCAAGAATGGGGTCCAAGAGCCACCAAGGTGGAATCTGAGAAGATCCCCAGGTGACCAAACCCCCATTAGATACCACCAAGAAGGTCCCCAGCCCCAAAAATTGGAGTCCAAGAACCACCAGGACCTCAAGAATGAGATCCAGGAGCTCCAGAGCTCCACTAAGGTGGGATCTGAGAAGGTCTCCAAGTGACTGAACCTCCATGAGATGCCCTCAGAAGGTCCCCAGGTGACCGAACCCCCATGAGATGCCACCAGTAAAGTTCCCAGCCCCCAAGAACCACCAGGACATCAAGAATGGGGTCCAAGAGCCACCAAGGTGGGATCTGAGAAGATCCCCAGATGACCCAAACCCCCCCTGAGATGTCCCCAGAAGGTCCCCGGGTGACCCAAACCCCCCCTGAGATGTCCCCAGAAGGTCCCCGGGTGACCCAAACCCCCCTGAGATGTCCCCAGAAGGTCCCCGGGTGACCGAACCCCCCCGAGATGTCCCCAGAAGGTCCCCGGGTGACCCAAACCCCCCTGAGATGTCCCCAGAAGGTCCCCGGGTGACCGAACCCCCCCTGAGATGCCCCCAGAAGGTCCCAGGGTGACCAAACCCCCCCGAGATGTCCCCAGAAGGTCCCCAGATGACCCAAACCCCCCCGAGATGTCCCCAGAAGGTCCCAGGGTGACCAAACCCCCCCGAGATGTCCCCAGAAGGTCCCCGGGTGACCCAAACCCCCCCTGAGATGCCCCCAGAAGGTCCCCGGGTGACCAAACCCCCCCGAGATGTCCCCAGAAGGTCCCCGGGTGACCAAACCCCCCCGAGATGTCCCCAGAAGGTCCCCGGGTGACCCAACCCCCCCGAGATGTCCCCAGAAGGTCCCCGGGTGACCCAAACCCCCCCGAGATGTCCCCAGAAGGTCCCCGGGTGACCCAAACCCCCCCGAGATGTCCCCAGAAGGTCCCCGGGTGACCCAAACCCCCCTGAGATGTCCCCAGAAGGTCCCTGGGTGACCGAACCCCCCCGAGATGTCCCCAGAAGGTCCCCGGGTGACCGAACCCCCCCGAGATGTCCCCAGAAGGTCCCCGGCCGCGCTGACCCTCGATGAGCAGCCAGTTGTTGATGACCGTCTGGATGTTGCTGTAGAAGAGCCGCGTGGTGTCGTGTCCCATCTCCAGGTAGGAGATGTGCACCAGGGACCCGGCCGAGGTCCCCAGGGACTTCTTGCAGAGGATGCCCATGATGAGCTCCCCGTTCTCCACGATCACCTGCCGAGGTCCGAGGGTGGGGTCAGGACCTCAAAGGTCCCAAAAAACCCCAAAATGCACCTGGAGGACCCCAAAAACCACCCCAGGGCAGCAAAGTTCTCCTAGACCAGAGCAAGGTCCACCAGAAGTTCTTCAGATGCCACCAAAGCTCCCTCAGATCCCACCAAAACCCCACCAAACCAACCAAAGCCTCCTTAGATCCCACCAAAGTCTCCTCAGACCACCCCAAACTCCCTCAGATCCCACCAAAGCCCCTGAGATGCCACCAAAGCCCTGTCAGACCCCACCAAAGCCCCCTGAGATCATTTTTCCTTCCACCCCACCAAGCCCACCTAGACCTCCTCCAGTTCCACCAAAACCCCATCAAACCACCCCAAAGTGCCCTCAGATGCCACCAAAGCCCCTGAGATCCCACCAAAACTCCATCAAACCAACCAAAGCCTCCTCAGATGCCACCAAAGCTCTTCAGATCCCACCAAAGCCCTCTCAGGTCCCACCAAAGTCCCCTCAGACCAACCCAAGCTCTTTCAGATCCCACCAAAGACCCCTCAGATGCCACCGAAACCCCATCAAAGCAACCAAAGCTCTCTCAGATCCCACCAAAATCCATCAAACCAACCAAAGCCCCCTCAGATCCCACCAAAGCCCCTTCAGATCCCACCAAACCCCCTGAGATCTCACCAAAGCTCCCTCAGATACCATCAAAGCTCCCTCAGATCCCACCAAAGCTCCATCAAACCAAGCAAAGCCCCCTCAGATACCATCAAAGCTCCCTCAGATCCCACCAAAGCTCCATCCAACCACCCCAAAGCCCCCTCAGATCCCACCACACCCCCTCAGGTGACCTTCCCACCCCCCCAAGCCCCCCTGGAGCTGCTGCAGGGCCACCTTGGTGTCCCCGGGCGAGATGTGCTTGTAGGGGCCGCTGTCCTCGTCGTCGGGGTGCGTGCTGTGCGTGCGGATGCAGTTGATGTGGCCGGGGATGATGAGCGAGAAGATCTGCTTCCCCGTCCACAGCGGCCGCGGCTTCAGGATGGCCGGCTGGGGCACCTTGCCGTCCCACGTGGACAGGAACATCAGCAGGTTCATCACCTCGCCCTGAGGGACGCCCCAGAGATGTCATCAGTCCAGGAGAACACACAGAGAACCCAAAACACCTCAAAGATCTCATCAGGAGAACCCATGGAGAACCCACGGGGAACCCATGGAGAACCCAAAACACCTCAAAGATCTCACCAGTCCAGGAGAACCCATGGAGAACCCACAGGGAACCCATGGAGAACCCAAAACACCTCAAAGATCTCATCAATCCAGGAGAACCCATGGAGAACCCACGGGGAACCCATGGAGAACCCAAAACACCTCAAAGATCTCATCAATCCAGGAGAACCCATGGAGAACCCAAAACACCTCAAAGATGTCCCAAAATACCCCAAAGATGTCATCAATCCAGGAGAACCCACGGAGAACCCAAAACATCTCAAAGATGTCCCAATCAGTGCAAAAATCCCTGTCCTACATGGAGAAGAACATCAACAGGTTCATCACCTCGCCCTGAGGGACACCCCAAAGATGTCATTAATCCAGGAGAACCCACGGAGAACCAATGGAGAACCCATGGAGAACCCAAAACACCTCAAAGATCTCATCAATCCAGGAGAACCCAAGGAGAACCCATGGAGAAACTCATGGAAAACCCAAAACACCCCAAAGATCTCATCAATCCAGGAGAACCCAAGGAGAACCCATGGAGAAACTCATGGAGAACCCAAAACACCCCAAAGATCTCATCAATCCAGGAGAACCCACAGACAACCCATGAAGAACCCATGGAGAACCCAAAATACATCAAAGATGTCCTAACCACCCCAAAGATGTCACCAATCCAGGAGAACCCACAGAGAACCCAAAACATTCTAAAAATGACCTAAAAGTCCCCAAAATTCCCTCAAACCAGACCCTCTCCTTCTTGGTGCACCTGCACATGGACATCAGCGTGTCCCACCTCAAACACCTGCCCTGAAACCCCTCCAACCACCCCAAATCCTCCTCAAACCCCCCAAGATGACCCCAAACCCCCCCGAGATGCCCTCACACGGACGACGTCCCTCTTGGTGAACTTGCACATGGACATCAGCGCATCCAACGCAACGGCGCCAGAAACCACCCCAAAACCACCAGAAATCACCTCAAACCAACTCCAAACCCCCCGAGATGCCCCCAAACCCCCCGAGATGCCCTCACACGGACCCTCTCGAGGAAGACGTTCCTCTTGGTGAACTTGCGCACGGCCGTCAGCGCGTCCCACCTCAAACACCTGCCTCAAACCACCCCAAATCCTCCTCAAACCCCATAGATGACCCCAAACCCCCTGAGATGACTCCAAGATGACCCTGAACCCCCTGAGATGGTTCCAAGATGCCCCCAAACCCCCCGAGATGCCCTCACACGGACCCTCTCGAGGAAGACGTCCCTCTTGGTGAACTTGCGCACGGCCGTCAGCGTGTCCTGCACGATGCCCATGACGGGCCGGTTGCTCTGGGGGGTGACGATCATCCTGGGCACCATGGCCAGCTCCTGGATCTCCGCCCGCGTCTCCAGCGACTGCGGCAGGTGCAGGTTCATCTCGTCGCCGTCGAAATCGGCGTTGTAGGGCGTGGTGACACTGTGGGGACATTGGGGACATCAGAGACATTGGGGACATGGGGCAGGTTCATCTCGTCGCCGTCGAAATCGGCGTGGTACGGCGTGGTGACACTGTGGGGACATTGGGGACATCAGAGACATTGGGGACGTGGGGCAGGTTCATCTCGTCGCCGTCGAAATCGGCGTTGTACGGCGTGGTGACACTGAGGGGACATTGGGGACATTGTGGGGACATTGGGGACACTGGGGCATTGAGGGATCTCAGGAACATTGGGGACATTGTGGGGACACGGGGCAGGTTCATCACGTCACCGTCAAAGTCAGCGTTGTACGGCGTGGTGACACTGGGGGGACACCAAAGGGACATTGGGGACATCAGAGATATTGGGGACACCTGGGATCTCTGGGACATTGGGGACATTGTGGGGACACGGGGCAGGTTCATCTCATCGCTGTCAAAATCGGTGTTGTACGGTGTGGTGACACTGTGGGGACACCAAAGGGACATTGGGACATCATGGGGACATTGGGGACATGGGGCAGGTTCATCACGTCACCGTCGAAATCGGCGTTGTACGGCGCGGTGACACTGAGGGGACGTCAAAGGGACATTGGGGACATCATGGGGACATTGGGGACATCAGAGATATCAGGGACATTGAGAACATTGGGGTCACGGCAGGGACACAGGGCAGGGTCATCTCGTCACCGTCGAAATCGGCATTGTATGGCGTGGTGACACTGAGGGGACATCAAAGGGACATCATGGGGACATCTGGCAGCTCAGGGACATTGGGGACATTGGGGACACTGGGGCATTGAGGGATCTCAGGGACATTGGGGACATTGTGGGGACATGGGGCAGGTTCATCTCGTCGCGGTCAAAATCAGTGTTGCAGGGCACGGTGACACTGAGGGGACATTGGGGACATCATGGGGACACTGGGGACATTGAGAACATTGGGGACATTGTGGGGACATGGGGCATGTTCATCTCATCGCCGTCAAAGTCGGCGTTGTAGGGCGTGGTGACACTGAGGGGACATAGGGGACATTGTGGGGACACTGGAACATGAGAGGCATTGGGGACACTGGGACATCTGGGACATCGGGGACATCGCGGGGACGTGGGGCAGGTTCATCTCGTCGCCATCGAAATCGGCGTTGTACGGCGCGGTGACACTGAGGGGACATTGGGGACATCGTGGGGACATTGGGGACACACCAGGGATGGATTCATCTCACCACACAAGGTGGACCAGGGCAGGATTTGGGTTAATTTTGGGGTTAATTTTGGGGTGAATTTTGGGGTTTTTGGGGTGTTCTACCTGAGGTTCAGGCGGAAGGTGGACCAGGGCAGGATTTGGGGTTATTTTGGGGTTAATTTTGGGGTGAATTTTGGGGTTTTTGGGGTGTTCTACCTGAGGTTCAGCTGGAAGGTGGACCAGGGCAGGATTTGGGTTAATTTTGGGATTATTTTTGGGGTGACTTTGGGGTTTTTGGGGTGCTTTACCTCAGGTTCAGACAGAAGGTGGACCAGGGCAGGATTTGAGGTAATTTTGGGATGATTTTTGGGTTTTTGGGGTGTCTTACCTGAGGTTCAGCCGGAAGGTGGACCAAGGCAGGATTTGGGGTTATTTTGGGGTTATTTTTGGGGTTATTTTTGGGGTGATTTTTGGGGTTTTTGGGGTGTTCTACCTGAGGTTCAGCCGGAAGGTGGACCAAGGCAGGATTTGGGGTTATTTTGGGGTTATTTTTGGGGTTATTTTTGGGTTATTTTTGGGGTTTTTGGGGTGTCTTACCTGAGGTTCAGGCGGAAGGTGGACCAGGGCAGGATCCTGACCCTGTGGCCCATCATGGACATCTTGTGCAGGGTGGGCTGCCGGTTGAAGATGACGATGTCCCCGTCGCACATGTGACGTTCCACCTGTCCCCAAACACCCCAAAAGTCAGGGGGACACCCCAAAAGTCAGGAGAACACCCCAAAAATGGGGGACACCCCAAAAAATGGCATCTTTACCCCAAAACGGTGGGGTCAGAGTGAGGAGAACGAGGGGTTCGGGGTTAATTCGCTCCCTGGTGGTGGCAAACCCCAAAATTATGGATTGAACCCCAAATCTAAAATTGGGAACCCCAAAATCAGGGATTGAGCCCCAAATCCTGAGTTCTGAACCCCAAAATCAGGATTTGAACCCCAAATCCAGTTGTGAACCCCTAAATCAGGGACTGATCCTAAATCCAGACCTCTAAATCCCAAAACCACCAATCCCCCCCATAGCTATGGGTTCCACACCCAGTTTTTGGGGTCCCCCAGATTTTTGGGATCCCGCTGTGGTTTTTGGGGTCCCTCCTGGATTTGGGGTTTTTGGGGTCCCTCCCCGATTTGGAGTTTTTGGTTCCCTCCCAGATTTTGGGGGTTTTGGGGTCCCTCCCAGATTTGGGGCTTTGGTTCCTCCCCCCAGATTTGGGGTTTTTGGTGTCCCTGCCCAGATTTGGGGTTTTTGGTTCCACCCCCCCAGATTTGGGGGTTTTGGTGTCCCCCAGACCTGGCATTTTTGAGTCCCTGAGATTTTCGGGATCCCGTTGCAGTTTTTGGTTCCCTCCCAGATTTGGGGTTTTTGGTGTCCCAGCCCAGATTTGGGGTTTTGGGGATTTTGGGGCTTTGGTGCCCCCCAGATTTGGGTTTTTGGGGTGCTGACCTTGTAGCCGATCTGCAGGTGCAGGTGGCTGGGTTTGGGGTTTTTGGGGTCGCTGGGTTTGGGGTTTTTGGTGTCCCCCAGATTTGGGGATTTTGGGGCTTTGGGGTCCCCCAGATTTGGGGTTTTTGGGTGCTGACCTTGTTTCCGATCTGCAGGTGCAGGTCGCTGGGTTTGGGGTTTTTGGTGCCCCCCAGATTTGGGGATTTGGGGTTTTTGGGGTGCTGACCTTGTATCTGATCTGCAGGTGCAGGTGGCTGGGTTTGGGGTTTTGGGGTCCCCCAGATTTGGGGTTTTGGGGTGCTGACCTTGTATCCGATCTGCAGGTGCAGGTGGCTGGGTTTGGGGTTTTGGGGTCCCCCAGATTTGGGGATTTTGGGGTTTTGGGGTCCCCCAGATTTGGGTTTTTGGGGTGCTGACCTTGTATCCGATCTGCAGGTGCAGGTGGCTGGGTTTGGGGTTTTTGGTGCCCCCCAGATTTGGGGATTTGGGGTTTTTGGGGTGCTGACCTTGTATCCGA
>NW_026536306.1:0-64948 GCF_028551555.1 Melozone crissalis | reverse complement strand
AAGGCAGGAGAGTGGTCAGGTAGTGTTTTCTCTCACTTGGCAAGCTGCGCACACAATCGCAGTGTTGTACAGCTTGTTTCATCACCTTTGCGAAGCTGCCGCTCTCTCCGGCTCCCGGAGACGAAGAAGCTGCTTCTTCGCGCAAAGACGATTCTGCCGCTCACAGTGCTCTGCGGTGTGCGCCTTCTGCCGAAAGACGCCCGGGAGCGGTGCTTAGCTCTGCAGAGCACCGTACCTTCGTCTTTAGCCTCTCTTCTCGTCTACATCTTAGCAAAAAGCTTTTCCACTCTGTCTGGCAAGGAGAAACTGTGCCAGCACAGAAAACATCTCCCATCGTGTTCTAGAGGCTGCACGGAGGTCTGCCGAGTGTTTTGCAAGAAGAGAAAGAAAGTTGTTCAAAACAGCTTGCAATCGAATGTTCATGTGAATAGAAAAGGCAGGAGAGTGGTCAGGTACTGTTTTCTCTCAGTTGGCAAGCTGCGCACACAATCGCAGTGTTGTACAGCTTGTTTCATCACCTTTGCGAAGTTGCCGCTCTCTCCGGCTCCCGGAGACGAAGAAGCTGCTTCTTCGCGCAAAGACGATTCTGCCGCTCACAGTGCTCTGCGGTGTGCGCCTTCTGCCGAAAGACGCCCAGGAGCGGTGCTTAGCTCTGCAGAGCACCGTACCTTCGTCTTTAGCGTCTGCTCTCGTCTACATCTTAGCAAAAGCTTTTCCACTCTGTCTGGCAAGGAGAAACTGTGCCAGCACAGAAAACATCTCCCATCGTGTTCTAGAGGCTGCACGGAGGTCTGCCGAGTGTTTTGCAAGAAGAGAAAGAAAGTTGTCCAAAACAGCTTGCAATCCAATGTTCATGTGAATAGAAAAGGCAGGAGAGTGGTCAGGTACTGTTTTCTCTCAGTTGGCAAGCTGCGCACACAATCGCAGTGTTGTACAGCTTGTTTCATCACTTTGCCAAGTTGCCGCTCTCTCCGGCTCCCGGAGACGAAGAAGCTGCTTCTTCGCGCAAAGACGATTCTGCCGCTCACAGTGCTCTGCGGTGTGCGCCTTCTGCCGAAAGACGCCCGGGAGCGGTGCTTAGCTCTGCAGAGCACCGTACCTTCGTCTTTAGCCTCTCTTCTCGTCTACATCTTAGCAAAAAGCTTTTCCACTCTGTCTGGCAAGGAGAAACTGTGCCAGCACAGAAAACATCTCCCATCGTGTTCTAGAGGCTGCACGGAGGTCTGCCGAGTGTTTTGCAAGAAGAGAAAGAAAGTTGTCCAAAACAGCTTGCAATCCAATGTTCATGTGAATAGAAAAGGCAGGAGAGTGGTCAGGTACTGTTTTCTCTCCGTTGGCAAGCTGCGCACACAATCGCAGTGTTGTACAGCTTGTTTCATCACCTTTGCGAAGTTTCCGCTCTCTCCGGCTCCCGGAGACGAAGAAGCTGTTTCTTCGCGCAAAGACGATTCTGCCGCTCACAGTGCTCTGCATTGTGCGCCTTCTCCCGAAAGACGCCCGGGAGCGGTGCTTAGCTCTGCAGAGCACCGTACCTTCGTCTTTAGCCTCTCTTCTCGTCTACATCTTAGCAAAAAGCTTTCCCCTTCCCCCCCCCGCCACCGCCCCGGTCACCCCTCCCCCCTCCTGTCTGGCAAGGAGAAACTGTGCCAGCACAGAAAACATCTCCCATCGTGTTCTAGAAGCTGCACGGAGGTCTGCCGAGTGTTTTGCAAGAAGAGAAAGAAAGTTGTCCAAAACAGCTTGCAATTGAATATTCATGTGATTAGAAAATGCAGGAGAGTGGTCAGGTACTGTTTTCTCTCAGTTGTCATGCTGCGCACACAATCGCAGTGTTGTACAGCTTGTTTCATCACCTTTGCGAAGTTGCCGCTCTCTCCGGCTCCCGGAGACGAAGAAGCTGCTTCTTCGCGCAAAGACGATTCTGCCGCTCACAGTGCTCTGCGGTTGTGCGCCTTCTGCCGAAAGAGGTCCGGGAGCGGTGCTTAGCTCTGCAGAGCACCGTACCTTCGTCTTTAGCCTCTCTTCTCGTCTACATCTTAGCAAAAAGCTTTTCCACTCTGTCTGGCATGGAGAAACTGTGCCAGCACAGAAAACATCTTCCATCGTGTTCTAGAGGCTGCACGGAGGTCTGCCGAGTGTTTTGCAAGAAGAGAAAGAAAGTTGTCCAAAACAGCTTGCAATCGAATGTTCATGTGAATAGAAAAGGCAGGAGAGTGGTCAGGTACTGTTTTCTCTCACATGGCAAGCTGCGCACACAATCGCAGTGTTGTACAGCTTGTTTAATCACCTTTGCGAAGCTGCCGCTCTCTCCGGCTCCCGGAGACGAAGAAGCTGCTTCTTCGCGCAAAGACGATTCTGCCGCTCACAGTGCTCTGCGGTCGTGCGCCTTCTGCCGAAAGACGCCCGGGAGCGGTGCTTAGCTCTGCAGAGCACCGTACCTTCGTCTTTAGCCTCTCTTCTCGTCTACATCTTAGCAAAAAGCTTTTCCACTCTGTCTGGCAAGGAGAAACTGTGCCAGCACAGAAAACATCTCCCATCGTGTTCTAGAGGCTGCACGGAGGTCTGCCGAGTGTTTTGCAAGAAGAGAAAGAAAGTTGTCCAAAACAGCTTGCAATCCAATGTTCATGTGAATAGAAAAGGCAGGAGAGTGGTCAGGTACTGTTTTCTCTCAGTTGGCAAGCTGCGCACACAATCGCAGTGTTGTAAAGCTTGTTTCATCACCTTTGCCAAGTTGCCGCTCTCTCCGGCTCCCGGAGACGAAGAAGCTGCTTCTTCGCGCAAAGACGATTCTGCCGCTCACAGTGCTCTGCGGTGTGCGCCTTCTGCCGAAAGACGCCCGGGAGCGGTGCTTAGCTCTGCAGAGCACCGTACCTTCGTCTTTAGCCTCTCTTCTCGTCTACATCTTAGCAAAAAGCTTTTCCACTCTGTCTGGCAAGGAGAAACTGTGCCAGCACAGAAAACATCTCCCATCGTGTTCTAGAGGCTGCACGGAGGTCTGCCGAGTGTTTTGCAAGAAGAGAAAGAAAGTTGTCCAAAACAGCTTGCAATCGAATGTTCATGTGAATAGAAAAGGCAGGAGAGTGATGAGGTACTGTTTTCTCTCAGTTGGCAAGCTGCGCACACAATCGCAGTGTTGTACAGCTTGTTTCATCACCTTTGCGAAGTTGCCGCTCTCTCCGGCTCCCGGAGACGAAGAAGCTGCTTCTTCGCGCAAAGACGATTCTGCGCTCACAGTACTCCTGCATTGTGCGCCTTCTGCCGAAAGAGGTCCGGGAGCGGTGCTTAGCTCTGCAGAGCACCGTACCTTCGTCTTTAGCCTCTCTTCTCGTCTACATCTTAGCAAAAAGCTTTTCCACTGTGTCTGGCAAGTAGAAACTGTGCCAGCACAGAAAACATCTCCCATCGTATTCTAGACGCTATACGGAGGTCTGCCGAGTGTTTTGCAAGAAGAGAAAGAAAGTTGTCCAAAACAGCTTGCAATCGAATGTTCATGTGAATAGAAAAGGCAGGAGAGTGGTCAGGTACTGTTTTCTCTCAGTTGGCAAGCTGCGCACACAATCGCAGTGTTGTACAGCTTGTTTCATCACCTTTGCCAAGTTGCCGCTCTCTCCGGCTCCCGGAGACGAAGAAGCTGCTTCTTCGCGCCAAGACGATTCTGCCGCTCACAGTGCTCTGCGGTGTGCGCCTTCTGCCGAAAGTGGGTCCGGGAGCGGTGCTTAGCTGTGCAGAGCACCGTACCTTCGTCTTCAGCCTCTCTTCTCGTCTACATCTTAGCAAAAAGCTTTTCCACTCTGTCTGTCAAGGAGAAACTGTGCCAGCACAGAAAACATCTCCCATCGTGTTCTAGAAGTTGCACGGAGGTCTGCCGAGTGTTTTGCAAGAAGAGAAAGAAAGTTGTCCAAAACAGCTTGCAATCGAATGTTCATGTGATTAGAAAATGCAGGAGAGTGGTCAGGTACTGTTTTCTCTCAGTTGGCAAGCTGCGCACACAATCGCAGTGTTGTACAGCTTGTTTCATCACCTTTGCCAAGTTGCCGCTCTCTCCGGCTCCCGGAGACGAAGAAGCTGCTTCTTCGCGCAAAGACGATTCTGCCGCTCACAGTGCTCTGCGGTGTGCGCCTTCTGCCGAAAGAGGTCCGGGAGCGGTGCTTAGCTCTGCAGAGCACCGTACCTTCGTCTTTAGCCTCTCTTCTCGTCTACATCTTAGCAAAAATCTTTTCCACTCTGTCTGGCAATGAGAAACTGTGCCAGCACAGAAAACATCTCCCATCGTGTTCTAGAGGCTGCACGGAGGTCTGCCGAGTGTTTTGCAAGAAGAGAAAGAAAGTTGTCCAAAACAGCTTGCAATCGAATGTCATGTGAATAGAAAAGGCAGGAGAGTGGTCAGGTACTGTTTTCTCTCAGTTGGCAAGCTGCGCACACAATCGCAGTGTTGTACAGCTTGTTTCATCACCTTTGCGAAGTTGCCGCTCTCTCCGCTCCCGGAGACGAAGAAGCTGCTTCTTCGCGCAAAGACGATTCTGACGCTCACAGTGCTCTGCGGTGTGCGCCTTCTGCCGAAAGACGCCCGGGAGCGGTGCTTAGCTCTGCAGAGCACCGTACCTTCGTCTTTAGCCTCTCTTCTCGTCTACATCTTAGCAAAAAGCTTTTCCACTCTGTCTGGCAAGGGGAAACTGTGCCAGCACAGAAAACATCTCCCATCGTCTTCTAGAGGCTGCACGCAGGTCTGCCGAGTGTTTTGCAAGAAGAGAAAGAAAGTTGTCCAAAACAGCTTGCAATTGAATGTTCATGTGAATAGAAAAGGCAGGAGAGTGGTCAGGTACTGTTTTCTCTCAGTTGGCAAGCTGCGCACACAATCGCAGTGTTGTACAGCTTGTTTCATAACCTTTACCAAGCTGCCGCTCTCTCCGGCTCCCGGAGACGAAGAAGCTGCTTCTTCGCGCAAAGACGATTCTGCCGCTCACAGTGCTCTGCGGTGTGTGCCTCCTGCCGAAAGAGGCCCGGGAGGGGTGCTTAGGTCTGCAAAGCACCGTACCTTCTTCTTTAGCCTCTCTTCTCGTCTACATCTTAGCAAAAAGCTTTTCCACTGTGTCTGGGAAGGAGAAACTGTGCCAGCACAGAAACATCTCCCATCGTGTTCTAGAGGCTGCACGGAGGTCTGCCGAGTGTTTTTGCAAGAAGAGAAAGAAAGTTGTTCAAAACAGCTTGCAATCGAATGTTCATGTGAATAGAAAGGCAGGAGAGTGGTCAGGTACTGTTTTCTCTCAGTTGGCAAGCTGCGCACACAATCGCAGTGTTGTACAGCTTGTTTCATCACCTTTGCCAAGTTGCCGCTCTCTCCGGCTCCCGGAGACGAAGAAGCTGCTTCTTCGCGCAAAGACGATTCGGCCGCTCACAGTGCTCTGCGGTGTGCGCCTTCTGCCGAAAGAGGTCCGGGAGCGGTGCTTAGCTCTGCAGAGCACCGTACCTTCGTCTTTAGCCTCTCTTCTCGTCTACATCTTAGCAAAAAGCTTTTCCACTCTGTCTGGCAAGGAGAAACTGTGCCAGAACAAAAACATCTCCCATCGTGTTCTAGAAGCTGCACGGAGGTCTGCCGAGTGTTTTACAAGAAGAGAAAGAAAGTTGTCCAAAACAGCTTGCAATCGAATGTTCATGTGAATAGAAAAGGCAGGAGAGTGGTCAGGTACTGTTTTCTCTCAGTTGGCAAGCTGCGCACACAATCGCAGTGTTGTACAGCTTGTTTCATCACCTTTGCGAAGTTGCCGCTCTCTCCGGCTCCCGGAGACGAAGAAGCTGCTTCTTCGCTCAAAGACGATTCTGCCGCTCACAGTGCTCTGCGGTGTGCGCCTTCTGCCGAAAAAAAAGACGCCCGGGAGCGGTGCTTAGCTCTGCAGAGCACCGTACCTTCGTCTTTAGCTTCTCTTCTCGTCTACATCTTACCAAAAAGCTTTTCACTCTGTCTGGCAAGGGAGAAACTGTGCCAGCACAGAAAACATCTCCCATCGTGTTCTAGAGGCTGCACGGAGGTCTGCCGAGTGTTTTGCAAGAAGAGAAAGAAAGTTGTCCAAAACAGCTTGCAATCGAATGTTCATGTGAATAGAAAAGGCAGGAGAGTGGTCAGGTACTGTTTTCTCTCAGTTGGCAAGCTGCGCACACAATCGCAGTGTTGTACAGCTTGTTTCATCACCTTTGCCAAGTTGCCGCTCTCTCCGGCTCCCGGAGACGAAGAAGCTGCTTCTTCGCGCAAAGACGATTCTGCCGCTCACAGTGCTCGCGGTGTGCGCCTTCTGTCGAAAGAGGTCCGGGAGCGGTGCTTAGCTCTGCAGAGCACCGTACCTTCGTCTTTAGCCTCTCTTCTCGTCTACATCTTAGCAAAAAGCTTTCCACTCTGTCTGGCAAGGAGAAACTGTGCCAGCACAGAAAACATCTCCCAGCGTGTTCTAGAGGCTGCACGGAGGTCTGCCCGAGTGTTTTGCAAGAAGAGAAAGAAAGTTGTCCAAACAGCTTGCAATCGAATGTTCATGTGAATAGAAAAGGCAGGAGAGTGGTCAGGTATTGTTTTCTCTCAGTTGGCAAGCTGCGCACACAATTCGCAGTGTTGTACAGCTTGTTTCATCACCTTTGCGAGGTTGCCGCTCTCTCCGGCTCCCGGAGACGAAGAGCTGCTTCTTCGCGCAAAGACGATTCTGCCGCTCACAGTGCTCTGCGGTGTGCGCCTTCTGCCGAAAGACGTCCGGGAGCGGTGCTTAGCTCTGCAGAGCACCGTACCTTCGACTTTAGCCTCTCTTCTCGTCTACATCTTTGCAAAAAGCTTTTCCAATCTGTCTGGCAAGGAGAAACTGTGCCAGCACAGAAAACATCTCCCATCGTTGTTCTAGAGGCTGCACGGAGGTCTGCCGAGTGTTTTGCAAGAAGAGAAAGAAAGTTGTCCAAAACAGCTTGCAATCCAATGTTCATGTGAATAGAAAAGGCAGGAGAGTGGTCAGGTACTGGTTTTCTCTCAGTTTGGCAAGCTGCGCACACAATCGCAGTGTTGTACAGCTTGTTTCATCACCTTTTGCCAAGTTGCCGCTCTCTCCGGCTCCCGGAGACGAAGAAGCTGCTTCTTCGCGCAAAGACGATTCTGCCGCTCACAGTGCTCTGCGGTGTGCGCCTTCTGCGAAAGACGCCCAAGAGCGGTGCTTAGCTCTGCAGAGCACAGTACCTTCGTCTTTAGCCTCTCTTCTCGTCTACATCTTAGCAAAAAGCTTTTCCACTCGGTCTGGCAAGGAGAAACTGTGCAAGCACAGAAAAACATCTCCATCGTGTTCTAGAGGCTGCACGGAGGGTCTGCCGAGTGTTTTGCAAGAAGAGAAAGAAAGTTGTCCAAACAGCTTGCAATCCAATGTTCATGGTGAATAGAAAAGGCAGGAGAGTGGTCAGGTACTGTTTTCTCTCCGTTGGCAAGCTGCGCACACAATCGCAGTGTTGTACAGCTTGTTTCATCACCTTCGCGAAGTTGCCGCTCTCTCCGGCTCCCGGGAGACGAAGAAGCTGCTTCTTCGCGCAAAGACGATTCTGCCGCCTACAGTGCTCTGCGGTGTGCGCCTTCTGCCGAAAGACGCCCGGGAGCGGTGCTTAGCTCTGCAGAGCACTGTACCTTCGTCTTTAGCCTCTCTTCTCGTCTACATCTTAGCAAAAAGCTTTTCCACTCTGTCTGGCAAGGAGAAACTGTGCCAGCACAGAAAACATCTCCCATCGTGTTCTAGAGGCTGCACGGAGGTCTGCCGAGTGTTTTTGCAAGAAGAGAAAGAAAGTTGTCCAAAACAGCTTGCAATCCAATGTTCATGTGAATAGAAAGGCAGGAGAGTGGTCAGGTACTGTTTTCTCTCAGTTGGCAAGCTGCGCACACAATCGCCAGTGTTGTACAGCTTGTTTCATCACCTTGCGAAGTTGCCGCTCTCTCCGACTCCCGGAGACGAAGAAGCTGTTCTTCGCGCAAAGACGATTCTGCGCTCACAGTGCTCTGCATTGTGCGCCTTCTGCCGAAAGAGGTCCGGGGAGCGGTGCTTAGCTCTGCAGAGCACCGTACCTTCGTCTTTAGCCTCTCTTCTCGTCTACATCTTAGCAAAAAAGCTTTTCCACTCTGTCTGGCAAGGAGAAACTGTGCCAGAACAAAAAATATCTCCCATCGTGTTCTAGAAGCTGCACGGAGGTCTGGCGAGTGTTTTGCAAGAAGAGAAGAAAGTTGTCCAAAACAGCTTGCAATCGAATGTTCATGTGAATAGAAAAGGCAGGAGAGTGGTGAGGTACTGTTTTCTCTCAGTTGGCAAGCTGCGCACACAATCGCAGTGTTGTACAGCTTGTTTCATCACCTTTTGCGAGTTTGCCGCTCTCTCCGGCTCCGGAGACGAAGAAGCTGCTTCTTCGCGCAAAGACGATTTTGCCGCTCACAGTGCTCTGCGGTGTGCGCCTTCTGCCGAAAGACGTCCGGGAGCGGTGCTTAGCTCTGCAGAGCACCGTACCTTCGACTTTAGCCTCTCTTCTCGTCTACATCTTTGCAAAAAGCTTTTCCAATCTGTCTGGCAAGGAGAAACTGTGCCAGCACAGAAACATCTCCCATCGTGTTCTAGAGGCTGCACGGAGGTCTGCCGAGTGTTTGCAAGAAGAGAAAGAAAGTTGTCCAAAAACAGCTTGCAATCGAATGTTCATGTGATTAGAAAAGGGCAGGAGAGTGGTCAGGTACAGTTTTCTCTCAGTTGGCAAGCTGCGCACACAATCGCAGTGTTGTACAGCTTGTTTCATCACCTTTGCGAAGTTGCCGCTCTCTCCGGCTCCCGGAGACGAAGAAGCTGCTTCTTCGCGCAAAGACGATTCTGGCCGCTCACAGTGCTCTGCGGTGTGCGCCTTCTGCCGAAAGACGACCCGGGAGCGGTGCTTAGCTCTGCAGAGCACCGTACCTTCGTCTTTAGCCTCTCTTCTCGTCTACATCTTAGCAAAAAGCTTTTCCCTCTGTCTGGCAAGGAGAAACTGTGCCAGCACAGAAAACATCTCCCATCGTGTTCTAGAGGCTGCACTGAGGTCTGCCGGAGTGTTTTGCAAGAAGAGAAAGAAAGTTGTCCAAAACAGCTTGCAATCGAATGTTCATGTGAATAGAAAAGGCAGGAGAGTGGTCAGGTACTGTTTTCTCTCACTTGGCAAGCTGCGCACACAATCGCAGTGTTGTACAGCTTGTTTCATCACCTTTGCGAAGCTGCCGCTCTCTCCGGCTCCCGAGACAGAAGAAGCTGCTTCTTCGCGCAAAGACGATTCTTCCGCTCACAGTGCTCTGCGGTGTGTGCCTCCTGCCGAAAGAGGCCGGGAGAGTGGTGCTTAGGTCTGCAAAGCACCGTACCTTCTTCTTTAGCCTCTCTTCTCGGTCTACATCTTAGCAAAAAGCCTTTCCACTCTGTCTGGCAAGGAGAAACTGTGCCAGCACAGAAAACATCTCCCATCGTGTTCTTAGAGGCTGCACGGAGGTCTGCCGAGTGTTTTGCAAGAAGAGAAAGAAGTTGTCCAAAACAGCTTGCAATCGAATGTTCATGGTGAATAGAAAAGGCAGGAGAGTGGTCAGGTACTGTTTTCTCTCAGTTGGCAAAGCTGCGCACACAATCGCAGTGTTGTACAGCTTGTTTCATCACCTTTGCGAAGTTGCCGCTCTCTCCGGCTCCCGGAGACGAAGAAGCTGCTTCTTCGCGCAAAGACGATTCTGCCGCTCACAGTGCTCTGCGGTTGTGCGCCTTCTGCCAAAAGACGCCCGGGAGCGGTGCTTAGCTCTGCAGAGCACCGTACCGTTGTCTTTAGCCTCTCTTCTCGTCTACATCTTAGCAAAAGCTTTTCCACTCTGTCTGGCAAGGAGAAACTGTGCCAGCACAAAAAACATCTCCCATCGTGTTCTAGAAGGCTGCACGGAGGTCTGCCGAGTGTTTTGCAAGAAGAGAAAGAAAGTTGTCCAAAACAGCTTGCAATCGAATGTTCATGTGAATAGAAAAGGCAGGAGAGTGGTCAGGTACTGTTTTCTCTCAGTTGGCAAGCTGCGCACACAATCGCAGTGTTGTACAGCTTGTTTCATCACCTTTGCGAAGTTGCCGCTCTCTCCGGCTCCCGGAGACGAAGAAGCTGCTTCTTCGCGCAAAGACGATTCTGCCGCTCACAGTGCTCTGCGGTGTGCGCCTTCTGCCGAAAGAGGCCCGGGAGCGGTGCTTAGCTCTGCAGAGCACCGTACCTTCGTCTTTAGCCTCTCTTCTGTCGTCTACATCTAGCAAAAATCTTTCCACTCTGTCTGGCAAGTAGAAACTGTGCCAGCACAGAAAACATCTCCCATCGTGTTCTAGAGGCTGCACGGAGGTCTGCGAGTGTTTTGCAAGAAGAGAAAGAAAGTTGTCCAAAACAGCTTGCAATCGAATGTTCATGTGAATAGAAAAGGCAGGAGAGTGGTCAGGTACTGTTTTCCTCTCACTTGGCAAGCTGCGCACACAATCGCAGTGTTGTAGAGCTTGTTTCATCACCTTTGCGAAGCTGCCGCTCTCTCCGGCTCCCGGAGACGAAGAAGCTGCTTCTTCGCGCAAAGACGATTCTGCCGCTCACAGTGCTCTGCGGTGTGTGCCTCCTGCCGAAAGAGGCCCGGGAGGGGTGCTTAGGTCTGCAAAGCACCGTACCTTCTTCTTTAGCCTCTCTTCTCGTCTACATCTTAGCAAAAAGCTTTTCCACTCTGTCTGGCAAGGAGAAACTGTGCCAGCACAGAAAACATCTCCCATCGTGTTCTAGAGGCTGCACGGAGGTCTGCCGAGTGTTTTGCAAGAAGAGAAAGAAAGTTGTCCAAAACAGCTTGCAATCGAATGTTCATGTGAATAGAAAAGGCAGGAGAGTGGTCAGGTACTGTTTTCTCTCAGTTGGCAAGCTGCGCACACAATCGCAGTGTTGTACAGCTTGTTTCATCACCTTTGCGAAGTTGCCGCTCTCTCCGGCTCCCGGAGACGAAGAAGCTGCTTCTTCGCGCAAAGACGATTCTGCCGCTCACAGTGCTCTGCGGTGTGCGCCTTCTGCCGAAAGACGCCCGGGAGCGGTGCTTAGCTCTGCAGAGCACCGTACCGTTATCTTTAGCCTCTCTTCTCGTCTACATCTTAGCAAAAAGCTTTTCCACTCTGTCTGGCAAGGAGAAACTGTGCCAGCACAAAAAACATCTCCCATCGTGTTCTAGAAGCTGCACGGAGGTCTGCCGAGTGTTTTGCAAGAAGAGAAAGAAAGTTGTCCAAAACAGCTTGCAATCGAATGTTCATGTGAATAGAAAAGGCAGGAGAGTGGTCAGGTACTGTTTTCTCTCAGTTGGCAAGCTGCGCACACAATCGCAGTGTTGTACAGCTTGTTTCATCACCTTTGCGAAGTTGCCGCTCTCTCCGGCTCCCGGAGACGAAGAAGCTGCTTCTTCGCGCAAAGACGATTCTGCCGCTCACAGTGCTCTGCGGTGTGCGCCTTCTGCCGAAAGAGGCCCGGGAGCGGTGCTTAGCTCTGCAGAGCACCGTACCTTCGTCTTTAGCCTCTCTTCTCGTCTACATCTTAGCAAAAATCTTTTCCACTCTGTCTGGCAAGTAGAAACTGTGCCAGCACAGAAAACATCTCCCATCGTGTTCTAGAGGCTGCACGGAGGTCTGCCGAGTGTTTTGCAAGAAGAGAAAGAAAGTTGTCCAAAACAGCTTGCAATCGAATGTTCATGTGAATAGAAAAGGCAGGGGAGTGGTCAGGTACTGTTTTCTCTCACTTGGCAAGCTGCGCACACAATCGCAGTGTTGTAGAGCTTGTTTCATCACCTTTGCGAAGCTGCCGCTCTCTCCGGCTCCCGGAGACGAAGAAGCTGCTTCTTCGCGCAAAGACGATTCTGCCGCTCACAGTGCTCTGCGGTGTGTGCCTCCTGCCGAAAGAGGCCCGGGAGGGGTGCTTAGGTCTGCAAAGCACCGTACCTTCTTCTTTAGCCTCTCTTCTCGTCTACATCTTTGCAAAAAGCTTTTCCACTCTGTCTGGCAAGGAGAAACTGTGCCAGCACAGAAAACATCTCCCATCGTGTTCTAGAGGCTGCACAGAGGTCTGCCGAGTGTTTTGCAAGAAGAGAAAGAAAGTTGTTCAAAACAGCTTGCAATCGAATGTTCATGTGAATAGAAAAGGCAGGAGAGTGGTCAGGTACTGTTTTCTCTCAGTTGGCAAGCTGCGCACACAATCGCAGTGTCGTACAGCTTGTTTCATCACCTTTGCGAAGCTGCCGCTCTCTCCGGCTCCCGGAGACGAAGAAGCTGCTTCTTCGCGCAAAGACGATTCTGCCGCTCACTGTGCTCTGCGGTGTGCGCCTTCTGCCGAAAGAGGTCCGGGAGCTGTGCTTAGCTCTGCAGAGCACTCTACCTGCTTCTTTAGCCTCTCTTCTCGTCTACATCTTAGCAAAAAGCTTTTCCACTCTGTCTGGCAAGGAGAAACTTTACCAGCACAGAAAACATCTCCCATCGTGTTCTAGAGGCTGCACGGAGGTCTGCCGAGTGTTTTGCAAGAAGAGAAAGAAAGTTGTCCAAAACAGCTTGCAATCGAATGTTCATGTGAATAGAAAAGGCAGGAGAGTGGTCAGGTACTGTTTTCTCTCACTTGGCAAGCTGCGCACACAATCGCAGTGTTGTACAGCTTGTTTCATCACCTTTGCCAAGTTGCCGCTCTCTCCGGCTCCCGGAGACGAAGAAGCTGCTTCTTCGCCCAAAGACGATTCTGCCGCCTACAGTGCTCTGCGGTGTGCGCCTTCTGCCGAAAGACGCCCGGGAGCGGTGCTTAGCTCTGCAGAGCACCGTACCTTCGTCTTTAGTCTCTCTTCTCGTCTACATCTTAGCAAAAAGCTTTTCCACTCTGTCTGGCAAGGAGAAACTGTGCCAGCACAGAAAACATCTCCCATCGTATTCTAGACGCTATACGGAGGTCTGCCGAGTGTTTTGCAAGAAGAGAAAGAAAGTTGTCCAAAACAGCTTGCAATCCAATGTTCATGTGAATAGAAAAGGCAGGAGAGTGGTCAGGTACTGTTTTCTCTCAGTTGGCAAGCTGCGCACACAATCGCAGTGTTGTACAGCTTGTTTCATCACCTTTGCCAAGTTGCCGCTCTCTCCGGCTCCCGGAGACGAAGAAGCTGCTTCTTCGCCCAAAGACGATTCTGCCGCCTACAGTGCTCTGCGGTATGCGCCTTCTGCCGAAAGACGCCCGGGAGCGGTGCTTAGCTCTGCAGAGCACCGTACCTTCGTCTTTAGCCTCTCTTCTCGTCTACATCTTAGCAAAAAGCTTTTCCACTCTGTCTGGCAAGGAGAAACTGTGCCAGCACAGAAAACATCTCCCATCGTGTTCTAGAGGCTGCACGGAGGTCTGCCGAGTGTTTTGCAAGAAGAGAAAGAAAGTTGTCCAAAACAGCTTGCAATTGAATATTCATGTGATTAGAAAATGCAGGAGAGTGGTCAGGTACTGTTTCCTCACAGTTGTCATGCTGCGCACACAATCGCAGTGTTGTACAGCTTGTTTCATCACCTTTGCGAAGTTGCCGCTCTCTCCGGCTCCCGGAGACGAAGAAGCTGCTTCTTCGCGCAAAGACGATTCTGCCGCTCACAGTGCTCTGCGGTGTGCGCCTTCTGCCGAAAGAGGTCCGGGAGCGGTGCTTAGCTCTGCAGAGCACCGTACCTTCGTCTTTAGCCTCTCTTCTCGTCTACATCTTAGCAAAAAGCTTTTCCACTCTGTCTGGCATGGAGAAACTGTGCCAGCACAGAAAACATCTCCCATCGTGTTCTAGAGGCTGCACGGAGGTCTGCCGAGTGTTTTGCAAGAAGAGAAAGAAAGTTGTCCAAAACAGCTTGCAATCCAATGTTCATGTGAATAGAAAAGACAGGAGAGTGGTCAGGTACTGTTTTCTCTCCGTTGGCAAGCTGCGCACACAATCGCAGTGTTGTACAGCTTGTTTCATCACCTTTGCGAAGTTGCCGCTCTCTCCGGCTCCCGGAGACGAAGAAGCTGCTTCTTCGCGCAAAGACGATTCTGCCGCTCACAGTGCTCTGCGGTGTGCGCCTTCTGCCGAAAGAGGTCCGGGAGCGGTGCTTAGCTCTGCAGAGCACCGTACCTTCGTCTTTAGCCTCTCTTCTCGTCTACATCTTAGCAAAAAGCTTTTCCACTCTGTCTGGCAAGGAGAAACTGTGCCAGCACAGAAAACATCTCCCATCGTGTTCTAGAGGCTGCACGGAGGTCTGCCGAGTGTTTTGCAAGAAGAGAAAGAAAGTTGTCCAAAACAGCTTGCAATCGAATGTTCATGTGAATAGAAAAGGCAGGAGAGTGGTCAGGTACTGTTTTCTCTCAGTTGGCAAGCTGCGCACACAATCGCAGTGTTGTACAGCTTGTTTCATCACCTTTGCGAAGTTGCCGCTCTCTCCGGCTCCCGGAGACGAAGAAGCTGCTTCTTCGCCCAAAGACGATTCTGCCCCTCACAGTGCTCTGCGGTGTGCGCCTTCTGCCGAAAGACGCCCGGGAGCGGTACTTAGCTCTGCAGAGCACCGTACCTTCGTCTTTAGCCTCTCTTCTCGTCTACATCTTAGCAAAAAGCTTTTCCACTCTGTCTGGCAAGGAGAAACTGTGCCAGCACAGAAAACATCTCCCATCGTGTTCTAGAGGCTGCACGGAGGTCTGCCGAGTGTTTTGCAAGAAGAGAAAGAAAGTTGTCCAAAACAGCTTGCAATTGAATGTTCATGTGATTAGAAAATGCAGGAGAGTGGTCAGGTACTGTTTTCTCACAGTTGTCATGCTGCGCACACAATCGCAGTGTTGTACAGCTTGTTTCATCACCTTTGCGAAGTTGCCGCTCTCTCCGGCTCCCGGAGACGAAGAAGCAGCTTCTTCGCGCAAAGACGATTCTGCCGCTCACAGTGCTCTGCGGTGTGCGCCTTCTGCCGAAAGAGGCACGGGAGCGGTGCTTAGCTCTGTAGAGCACCGTACCTTCGTCTTTAGCCTCTCTTCTCGTCTACATCTTAGCAAAAAGCTTTTCCACTCTGTCTGGCATGGAGAAACTGTGCCAGCACAAAAAACATCTCCCATCGTGTTCTAGAAGCTGCACGGAGGTCTGCCGAGTGTTTTGCAAGAAGAGAAAGAAAGTTGTCCAAAACAGCTTGCAATCGAAGGTTCATGTGATTAGAAAAGGCAGGAGAGTGGTCAGGTACTGTTTTCTCTCAGTTGGCAAGCTGCGCACACAATCGCAGTGTTGTACAGCTTGTTTCATCACCTTTGCGAAGTTGCCGCTCTCACCGGCTCCCGGAGACGAAGAAGCTGCTTCTTCGCGCAAAGACGATTCTGCCGCTCACAGTGACTGCAGTGTGTGTCTTCTGCCGAAAGAGGCCCGGGAGCGGTGCTTAGCTCTGCAGAGCACCGTACCTTCGTCTTTAGCCTCTCTTCTCGTCTACATCTTAGCAAAAAGCTTTTCCACTCTGTCTGGCAAGGAGAAACTGTGCCAGCACAGAAAACATCTCCCATCGTGTTCTAGAAGCTGCACGGAGGTCTGCCGAGTGTTTTGCAAGAAGAGAAAGAAAGTTGTCCAAAACAGCTTGCAATCGAATGTTCATGTGATTAGAAAATGCAGGAGAGTGGTCAGGTACTGTTTTCTCTCACTTGGCAAGCTGCGCACACAATCGCAGTGTTGTACAGCTTGTTTCATCACCTTTGCGAAGTTGCCGCTCTCTCCGGCTCCCGGAGACGAAGAAGCTGCTTCTTCGCGCAAAGACGATTCTGCCGCTCACAGTGCTCTGCGGTGTGCTCCTTCTGCCGAAAGACGCCCAAGAGCGGTGCTTAGCTCTTTAGAGCACCGTACCTTCGTCTTTAGCCTCTCTTCTCATCTACATCTTAGCAAAAAGCTTTTCCACTCTGTCTGGCAAGGAGAAACTGTGCCAGCACAGAAAACATCTCCCATCGTGTTCTAGAGGCTGCACGGAGGTCTGCCGAGTGTTTTGCAAGAAGAGAAAGAAAGTTGTCCAAAACAGCTTGCAATCCAATGTTCATGTGAATAGAAAAGGCAGGAGAGTGGTCAGGTACTGTTTTCTCTCAGTTGGCAAGCTGCGCACACAATCGCAGTGTTGTACAGCTTGTTTCATCACCTTTGCGAAGTTGCCGCTCTCTCCGGCTCCCGGAGACGAAGAAGCTGCTTCTTCGCGCAAAGACGATTCTGCCGCTCACAGTGCTCTGCGGTGTGCGCCTTCTGCCGAAAGACGCCCGGGAGCGGTGCTTAGCTCTGCAGAGCACCGTACCTTCGTCTTTAGCCTCTCTTCTCGTCTACATCTTAGCAAAAAGCTTTTCCACTCTGTCTGGCAAGGAGAAACTGTGCCAGCACAGAAAACATCTCCCATCGTGTTCTAGAGGCTGCACGGAGGTCTGCCGAGTGTTTTGCAAGAAGAGAAAGAAAGTTGTCCAAAACAGCTTGCAATCGAATGTTCATGTGAATAGAAAAGGCAGGAGAGTGGTCCGGTACTGTTTTCTCTCAGTTGGCAAGCTGCGCACACAATCGCAGTGTTGTACAGCTTGTTTCATCACCTTTGCGAAGTTGCCGCTCTCTCCGGCTCCCGGAGACGAAGAAGCTGCTTCTTCGCGCAAAGACGATTCTGCCGCTCACAGTGCTCTGCGGTGTGCGCCTTCTGCCGAAAGACGCCCGGGAGCGGTGCTTAGCTCTGCAGAGCACCGTACCTTCGTCTTTAGCGTCTGCTCTCGTCTACATCTTAGCAAAAAGCTTTTCCACTCTGTCTGGCAAGGAGAAACTGTGCCAGCACAGAAAACATCTCCCATCGTGTTCTAGAGGCTGCACGGAGGTCTGCCGAGTGTTTTGCAAGAAGAGAAAGAAAGTTGTCCAAAACAGCTTGCAATCCAATGTTCATGTGAATAGAAAAGGCAGGAGAGTGGTCAGGTACTGTTTTCTCTCAGTTGGCAAGCTGCGCACACAATCGCAGTGTTGTACAGCTTGTTTCATCACCTTTGCCAAGTTGCCGCTCTCTCCGGCTCCCGGAGACGAAGTAGCTGCTTCTTCGCGCAAAGACGATTCTGCCGCTCACAGTGCTCTGCGGTGTGCGCCTTCTGCCGAAAGAGGCCCGGGAGCGGTGCTTAGCTCTGCAGAGCACCGTACCTTCGTCTTTAGCCTCTCTTCTCGTCTACATCTTAGCAAAAATCTTTTCCACTCTGTCTGGCAAGTAGAAACTGTGCCAGCACAGAAAACATCTCCCATCGTGTTCTAGAGGCTGCACGGAGGTCTGCCGAGTGTTTTGCAAGAAGAGAAAGAAAGTTGTCCAAAACAGCTTGCAATCGAATGTTCATGTGAATAGAAAAGGCAGGAGAGTGGTCAGGTACTGTTTTCTCTCACTTGGCAAGCTGCGCACACAATCGCAGTGTTGTAGAGCTTGTTTCATCACCTTTGCGAAGCTGCCGCTCTCTCCGGCTCCCGGAGACGAAGAAGCTGCTTCTTCGCGCAAAGACGATTCTGCCGCTCACAGTGCTCTGCGGTGTGTGCCTCCTGCCGAAAGAGGCCCGGGAGGGGTGCTTAGGTCTGCAAAGCACCGTACCTTCTTCTTTAGCCTCTCTTCTCGTCTACATCTTTGCAAAAAGCTTTTCCAATCTGTCTGGCAAGGAGAAACTGTGCCAGCACAGAAAACATCTCCCATCGTGTTCTAGAGGCTGCACAGAGGTCTGCCGAGTGTTTTGCAAGAAGAGAAAGAAAGTTGTTCAAAACAGCTTGCAATCGAATGTTCATGTGAATAGAAAATGCAGGAGAGTGGTCAGGTACTGTTTTCTCTCAGTTGGCAAGCTGCGCACACAATCGCAGTGTCGTACAGCTTGTTTCATCACCTTTGCGAAGCTGCCGCTCTCTCCGGCTCCCGGAGACGAAGAAGCTGCTTCTTCGCGCAAAGACGATTCTGCCGCTCACAGTGCTCTGCGGTGTGCGCCTTCTGCCGAAAGAGGTCCGGGAGCTGTGCTTAGCTCTGCAGAGCACTCTACCTGCTTCTTTAGCCTCTCTTCTCGTCTACATCTTAGCAAAAAGCTTTTCCACTCTGTCTGGCAAGGAGAAACTTTACCAGCACAGAAAACATCTCCCATCGTGTTCTAGAGGCTGCACGGAGGTCTGCCGAGTGTTTTGCAAGAAGAGAAAGAAAGTTGTCCAAAACAGCTTGCAATCGAATGTTCATGTGAATAGAAAAGGCAGGAGAGTGGTCAGGTACTGTTTTCTCTCACTTGGCAAGCTGCGCACACAATCGCAGTGTTGTAGAGCTTGTTTCATCACCTTTGCGAAGCTGCCGCTCTCTCCGGCTCCCGGAGACGAAGAAGCTGCTTCTTCGCGCAAAGACGATTCTGCCGCTCACAGTGCTCTGCGGTGTGCGCCTTCTGCCGAAAGAGGCCCGGGAGCGGTGCTTAGCTCTGCAGAGCACCGTACCTTCGTCTTTAGCCTCTCTTCTCGTCTACATCTTAGCAAAAAGCTTTTCCACTCTGTCTGGCAAGGAGAAACTGTGCCAGCACAGAAAACATCTCCCATCGTGTTCTAGAGGCTGCACGGAGGTCTGCCGAGTGTTTTGCAAGAAGAGAAAGAAAGTTGTCCAAAACAGCTTGCAATCCAATGTTCATGTGAATAGAAAAGGCAGGAGAGTGGTCAGGTACTGTTTTCTCTCAGTTGGCAAGCTGCGCACACAATCGCAGTGTTGTACAGCTTGTTTCATCACCTTTGCCAAGTTGCCGCTCTCTCCGGCTCCCGGAGACGAAGAAGCTGCTTCTTCGCCCAAAGACGATTCTGCCGCCTACAGTGCTCTGCGGTGTGCGCCTTCTGCCGAAAGACGCCCGGGAGCGGTGCTTAGCTCTGCAGAGCACCGTACCTTCGTCTTTAGCCTCTCTTCTCGTCTACATCTTAGCAAAAAGCTTTTCCACTCTGTCTGGCAAGGAGAAACTGTGCCAGCACAGAAAACATCTCCCATCGTATTCTAGACGCTATACGGAGGTCTGCCGAGTGTTTTGCAAGAAGAGAAAGAAAGTTGTCCAAAACAGCTTGCAATCCAATGTTCATGTGAATAGAAAAGGCAGGAGAGTGGTCAGGTACTGTTTTCTCTCAGTTGGCAAGCTGCGCACACAATCGCAGTGTTGTACAGCTTGTTTCATCACCTTTGCCAAGTTGCCGCTCTCTCCGGCTCCCGGAGACGAAGAAGCTGCTTCTTCGCCCAAAGACGATTCTGCCGCCTACAGTGCTCTGCGGTATGCGCCTTCTGCCGAAAGACGCCCGGGAGCGGTGCTTAGCTCTGCAGAGCACCGTACCTTCGTCTTTAGCCTCTCTTCTCGTCTACATCTTAGCAAAAAGCTTTTCCACTCTGTCTGGCAAGGAGAAACTGTGCCAGCACAGAAAACATCTCCCATCGTGTTCTAGAGGCTGCACGGAGGTCTGCCGAGTGTTTTGCAAGAAGAGAAAGAAAGTTGTCCAAAACAGCTTGCAATTGAATGTTCATGTGAATAGAAAATGCAGGAGAGTGGTCAGGTACTGTTTCCTCACAGTTGTCATGCTGCGCACACAATCGCAGTGTTGTACAGCTTGTTTCATCACCTTTGCGAAGTTGCCGCTCTCTCCGGCTCCCGGAGACGAAGAAGCTGCTTCTTCGCGCAAAGACGATTCTGCCGCTCACAGTGCTCTGCGGTGTGCGCCTTCTGCCGAAAGAGGTCCGGGAGCGGTGCTTAGCTCTGCAGAGCACCGTACCTTCGTCTTTAGCCTCTCTTCTCGTCTACATCTTAGCAAAAAGCTTTTCCACTCTGTCTGGCATGGAGAAACTGTGCCAGCACAGAAAACATCTCCCATCGTGTTCTAGAGGCTGCACGGAGGTCTGCCGAGTGTTTTGCAAGAAGAGAAAGAAAGTTGTCCAAAACAGCTTGCAATCCAATGTTCATGTGAATAGAAAAGACAGGAGAGTGGTCAGGTACTGTTTTCTCTCCGTTGGCAAGCTGCGCACACAATCGCAGTGTTGTACAGCTTGTTTCATCACCTTTGCCAAGTTGCCGCTCTCTCCGGCTCCCGGAGACGAAGAAGCTGCTTCTTCGCGCAAAGACGATTCTGCCGCTCACAGTGCTCTGCGGTGTGCGCCTTCTGCCGAAAGAGGTCCGGGAGCGGTGCTTAGCTCTGCAGAGCACCGTACCTTCGTCTTTAGCCTCTCTTCTCGTCTACATCTTAGCAAAAAGCTTTTCCACTCTGTCTGGCAAGGAGAAACTGTGCCAGCACAGAAAACATCTCCCATCGTGTTCTAGAGGCTGCACGGAGGTCTGCCGAGTGTTTTGCAAGAAGAGAAAGAAAGTTGTCCAAAACAGCTTGCAATCGAATGTTCATGTGAATAGAAAAGGCAGGAGAGTGGTCAGGTACTGTTTTCTCTCCGTTGGCAAGCTGCGCACACAATCGCAGTGTTGTACAGCTTGTTTCATCACCTTTGCGAAGTTGCCGCTCTCTCCGGCTCCCGGAGACGAAGAAGCTGCTTCTTCGCGCAAAGACGATTCTGCCGCTCACAGTGCTCTGCATTGTGCGCCTTCTGCCGAAAGAGGTCCGGGAGCGGTGCTTAGCTCTGCAGAGCACCGTACCTTCGTCTTTAGCCTCTCTTCTCGTCTACATCTTAGCAAAAAGCTTTTCCACTGTGTCTGGCAAGTAGAAACTGTGCCAGCACAGAAAACATCTCCCATCGTATTCTAGACGCTATACGGAGGTCTGCCGAGTGTTTTGCAAGAAGAGAAAGAAAGTTGTCCAAAACAGCTTGCAATCGAATGTTCATGTGAATAGAAAATGCAGGAGAGTGGTCAGGTACTGTTTTCTCACAGTTGTCATGCTGCGCACACAATCGCAGTGTTGTACAGCTTGTTTCATCACCTTTGCGAAGTTGCCGCTCTCTCCGGCTCCCGGAGACGAAGAAGCTGCTTCTTCGCGCAAAGACGATTCTACCGCTCACAGTGCTCTGCGGTGTGCGCCTTCTGCCGAAAGAGGTCCGGGAGCGGTGCTTAGCTCTGCAGAGCACCGTACCTTCGTCTTTAGCCTCTCTTCTCGTCTACATCTTAGCAAAAAGCTTTTCCACTCTGTCTGGCATGGAGAAACTGTGCCAGCACAGAAAACATCTCCCATCGTGTTCTAGAGGCTGCACGGAGGTCTGCCGAGTGTTTTGCAAGAAGAGAAAGAAAGTTGTCCAAAACAGCTTGCAATCCAATGTTCATGTGAATAGAAAAGGCAGGAGAGTGGTCAGGTACTGTTTTCTCTCAGTTGGCAAGCTGCGCACACAATCGCAGTGTTGTACAGCTTGTTTCATCACCTTTGCCAAGTTGCCGCTCTCTCCGGCTCCCGGAGACGAAGAAGCTGCTTCTTCGCGCAAAGACGATTCTGCCGCTCACAGTGCTCTGCGGTGTGCGCCTTCTGCCGAAAGAGGTCCGGGAGCGGTGCTTAGCTCTGCAGAGCACCGTACCTTCGTCTTTAGCCTCTCTTCTCGTCTACATCTTAGCAAAAAGCTTTTCCACTCTGTCTGGCAAGGAGAAACTGTGCCAGCACAGAAAACATCTCCCATCGTGTTCTAGAGGCTGCACGGAGGTCTGCCGAGTGTTTTGCAAGAAGAGAAAGAAAGTTGTCCAAAACAGCTTGCAATCGAATGTTCATGTGAATAGAAAAGGCAGGAGAGTGGTCAGGTACTGTTTTCTCTCCGTTGGCAAGCTGCGCACACAATCGCAGTGTTGTACAGCTTGTTTCATCACCTTTGCGAAGTTGCCGCTCTCTCCGGCTCCCGGAGACGAAGAAGCTGCTTCTTCGCGCAAAGACGATTCTGCCCCTCACAGTGCTTTGCGGTGTGCGCCTTCTGCCGAAAGAGGTCCGGGAGCGGTGCTTAGCTCTGCAGAGCACCGTACCTTCGTCTTTAGCCTCTCTTCTCGTCTACATCTTAGCAAAAAGCTTTTCCACTCTGTCTGGCAAGGAGAAACTGTGCCAGCACAGAAAACATCTCCCATCGTGTTCTAGAGGCTGCACGGAGGTCTGCCGAGTGTTTTGCAAGAAGAGAAAGAAAGTTGTCCAAAACAGCTTGCAATTGAATGTTCATGTGATTAGAAAATGCAGGAGAGTGGTCAGGTACTGTTTTCTCTCCGTTGTCATGCTGCGCACACAATCGCAGTGTTGTACAGCTTGTTTCATCACCTTTGCGAAGTTGCCGCTCTCTCCGGCTCCCGGAGACGAAGAAGCTGCTTCTTCGCGCAAAGACGATTCTGCCGCTCACAGTGCTCTGCGGTGTGCGCCTTCTGCCGAAAGAGGCACGGGAGCGGTGCTTAGCTCTGTAGAGCACCGTACCTTCGTCTTTAGCCTCTCTTCTCGTCTACATCTTAGCAAAAAGCTTTTCCACTCTGTCTGGCATGGAGAAACTGTGCCAGCACAAAAAACATCTCCCATCGTGTTCTAGAAGCTGCACGGAGGTCTGCCGAGTGTTTTGCAAGAAGAGAAAGAAAGTTGTCCAAAACAGCTTGCAATCGAAGGTTCATGTGAATAGAAAAGGCAGGAGAGTGGTCAGGTACTGTTTTCTCTCAGTTGGCAAGCTGCGCACACAATCGCAGTGTTGTACAGCTTGTTTCATCACCTTTGCGAAGTTGCCGCTCTCTCCGGCTCCCGGAGACGAAGAAGCTGCTTCTTCGCGCAAAGACGATTCTGCCGCTCACAGTGACTGCAGTGTGTGTCTTCTGCCGAAAGAGGCCCGGGAGCGGTGCTTAGCTCTGCAGAGCACCGTACCTTCGTCTTTAGCCTCTCTTCTCGTCTACATCTTAGCAAAAAGCTTTTCCACTCTGTCTGGCAAGGAGAAACTGTGCCAGCACAGAAAACATCTCCCATCGTGTTCTAGAAGCTGCACGGATATCTGCCGAGTGTTTTGCAAGAAGAGAAAGAAAGTTGTCCAAAACAGCTTGCAATCGAATGTTCATGTGATTAGAAAATGCAGGAGAGTGGTCAGGTACTGTTTTCTCTCACTTGGCAAGCTGCGCACACAATCGCAGTGTTGTACAGCTTGTTTCATCACCTTTGCGAAGTTGCCGCTCTCTCCGGCTCCCGGAGACGAAGAAGCTGCTTCTTCGCGCAAAGACGATTCTGCCGCTCACAGTGCTCTGCGGTGTGCTCCTTCTGCCGAAAGACGCCCAAGAGCGGTGCTTAGCTCTTTAGAGCACCGTACCTTCGTCTTTAGCCTCTCTTCTCATCTACATCTTAGCAAAAAGCTTTTCCACTCTGTCTGGCAAGGAGAAACTGTGCCAGCACAGAAAACATCTCCCATCGTGTTCTAGAGGCTGCACGGAGGTCTGCCGAGTGTTTTGCAAGAAGAGAAAGAAAGTTGTCCAAAACAGCTTGCAATCCAATGTTCATGTGAATAGAAAAGGCAGGAGAGTGGTCAGGTACTGTTTTCTCTCAGTTGGCAAGCTGCGCACACAATCGCAGTGTTGTACAGCTTGTTTCATCACCTTTGCGAAGTTGCCGCTCTCTCCGGCTCCCGGAGACGAAGAAGCTGCTTCTTCGCGCAAAGACGATTCTGCCGCTCACAGTGCTCTGCGGTGTGCGCCTTCTGCCGAAAGACGCCCGGGAGCGGTGCTTAGCTCTGCAGAGCACCGTACCTTCGTCTTTAGCCTCTCTTCTCGTCTACATCTTAGCAAAAAGCTTTTCCACTCTGTCTGGCAAGGAGAAACTGTGCCAGCACAGAAAACATCTCCCATCGTGTTCTAGAGGCTGCACGGAGGTCTGCCGAGTGTTTTGCAAGAAGAGAAAGAAAGTTGTCCAAAACAGCTTGCAATCCAATGTTCATGTGAATAGAAAAGGCAGGAGAGTGGTCCGGTACTGTTTTCTCTCAGTTGGCAAGCTGCGCACACAATCGCAGTGTTGTACAGCTTGTTTCATCACCTTTGCGAAGTTGCCGCTCTCTCCGGCTCCCGGAGACGAAGAAGCTGCTTCTTCGCGCAAAGACGATTCTGCCGCTCACAGTGCTCTGCGGTGTGCGCCTTCTGCCGAAAGACGCCCGGGAGCGGTGCTTAGCTCTGCAGAGCACCGTACCTTCGTCTTTAGCGTCTGCTCTCGTCTACATCTTAGCAAAAAGCTTTTCCACTCTGTCTGGCAAGGAGAAACTGTGCCAGCACAGAAAACATCTCCCATCGTGTTCTAGAGGCTGCACGGAGGTCTGCCGAGTGTTTTGCAAGAAGAGAAAGAAAGTTGTCCAAAACAGCTTGCAATCCAATGTTCATGTGAATAGAAAAGGCAGGAGAGTGGTCAGGTACTGTTTTCTCTCAGTTGGCAAGCTGCGCACACAATCGCAGTGTTGTACAGCTTGTTTCATCACCTTTGCCAAGTTGCCGCTCTCTCCGGCTCCCGGAGACGAAGTAGCTGCTTCTTCGCGCAAAGACGATTCTGCCGCTCACAGTGCTCTGCGGTGTGCGCCTTCTGCCGAAAGAGGCCCGGGAGCGGTGCTTAGCTCTGCAGAGCACCGTACCTTCGTCTTTAGCCTCTCTTCTCGTCTACATCTTAGCAAAAAGCTTTTCCACTGTGTCTGGCAAGTAGAAACTGTGCCAGCACAGAAAACATCTCCCATCGTGTTCTAGAGGCTGCACGGAGGTCTGCCGAGTGTTTTGCAAGAAGAGAAAGAAAGTTGTCCAAAACAGCTTGCAATCCAATGTTCATGTGAATAGAAAAGGCAGGAGAGTGGTCAGGTACTGTTTTCTCTCCGTTGGCAAGCTGCGCACACAATCGCAGTGTTGTACAGCTTGTTTCATCACCTTTGCGAAGTTGCCGCTCTCTCCGGCTCCCGGAGACGAAGAAGCTGTTTCTTCGCGCAAAGACGATTCTGCCGCTCACAGTGCTCTGCATTGTGCGCCTTCTGCCGAAAGAGGTCCGGGAGCGGTGCTTAGCTCTGCAGAGCACCGTACCTTCGTCTTTAGCCTCTCTTCTCGTCTACATCTTAGCAAAAAGCTTTTCCACTGTGTCTGGCAAGTAGAAACTGTGCCAGCACAGAAAACATCTCCCATCGTGTTCTAGACGCTATACGGAGGTCTGCCGAGTGTTTTGCAAGAAGAGAAAGAAAGTTGTCCAAAACAGCTTGCAATCGGATGTTCATGTGAATAGAAAAGGCAGGAGAGTGGTCAGGTACTGTTTTCTCTCAGTTGGCAAGCTGCGCACACAATCGCAGTGTTGTACAGCCTGTTTCATCACCTTTGCCAAGTTGCCGCTCTCTCCGGCTCCCGGAGACGAAGAAGCTGCTTCTTCGCGCAAAGACGATTCTGCCGCTCACAGTGCTCTGCGGTGTGCGCCTTCTGCCGAAAGAGGTCCGGGAGCGGTGCTTAGCTCTGCAGAGCACCGTACCTTCGTCTTTAGCCTCTCTTCTCGTCTACATCTTAGCAAAAAGCTTTTCCACTCTGTCTGGGAAGGAGAAACTGTGCCAGCACAGAAAACATCTCCCATCGTGTTCTAGAGGCTGCACGGAGGTCTGCCGAGTGTTTGCAAGAAGAGAAAGAAAGTTGTCCAAAACAGCTTGCAATCGAATGTTCATGTGAATAGAAAAGGCAGGAGAGTGGTCAGGTACTGTTTTCTCTCAGTTGGCAAGCTGCGCACACAATCGCAGTGTTGTACAGCTTGTTTCATCACCTTTGCGAAGCTGCCGCTCTCTCCGGCTCCCGGAGACGAAGAAGCTGTTTCTTCGCGCAAAGACGATTCTGCCGCTCACAGTGCTCTGCATTGTGCGCCTTCTGCCGAAAGAGGTCCGGGAGCGGTGCTTAGCTCTGCAGAGCACCGTACCTTCGTCTTTAGCCTCTCTTCTCGTCTACATCCTGGCAAAAAGCTTTTCCACTGTGTCTGGCAAGTAGAAACTGTGCCAGCACAGAAAACATCTCCCATCGTATTCTAGACGCTATACGGAGGTCTGCCGAGTGTTTTGCAAGAAGAGAAAGAAAGTTGTCCAAAACAGCTTGCAATCGAATGTTCATGTGAATAGAAAATGCAGGAGAGTGGTCAGGTACTGTTTTCTCACAGTTGTCATGCTGCGCACACAATCGCAGTGTTGTACAGCTTGTTTCATCACCTTTGCGAAGTTGCCGCTCTCTCCGGCTCCCGGAGACGAAGAAGCTGCTTCTTCGCGCAAAGACGATTCTACCGCTCACAGTGCTCTGCGGTGTGCGCCTTCTGCCGAAAGAGGTCCGGGAGCGGTGCTTAGCTCTGCAGAGCACCGTACCTTCGTCTTTAGCCTCTCTTCTCGTCTACATCTTAGCAAAAAGCTTTTCCACTCTGTCTGGCATGGAGAAACTGTGCCAGCACAGAAAACATCTCCCATCGTGTTCTAGAGGCTGCACGGAGGTCTGCCGAGTGTTTTGCAAGAAGAGAAAGAAAGTTGTCCAAAACAGCTTGCAATCCAATGTTCATGTGAATAGAAAAGGCAGGAGAGTGGTCAGGTACTGTTTTCTCTCAGTTGGCAAGCTGCGCACACAATCGCAGTGTTGTACAGCTTGTTTCATCACCTTTGCCAAGTTGCCGCTCTCTCCGGCTCCCGGAGACGAAGAAGCTGCTTCTTCGCGCAAAGACGATTCTGCCGCTCACAGTGCTCTGCGGTGTGCGCCTTCTGCCGAAAGAGGTCCGGGAGCGGTGCTTAGCTCTGCAGAGCACCGTACCTTCCTCTTTAGCCTCTCTTCTCGTCTACATCTTAGCAAAAAGCTTTTCCACTCTGTCTGGCAAGGAGAAACTGTGCCAGCACAGAAAACATCTCCCATCGTGTTCTAGAGGCTGCACGGAGGTCTGCCGAGTGTTTTGCAAGAAGAGAAAGAAAGTTGTCCAAAACAGCTTGCAATCGAATGTTCATGTGAATAGAAAAGGCAGGAGAGTGGTCAGGTACTGTTTTCTCTCCGTTGGCAAGCTGCGCACACAATCGCAGTGTTGTACAGCTTGTTTCATCACCTTTGCGAAGTTGCCGCTCTCTCCGGCTCCCGGAGACGAAGAAGCTGCTTCTTCGCGCAAAGACGATTCTGCCCCTCACAGTGCTCTGCGGTGTGCGCCTTCTGCCGAAAGAGGTCCGGGAGCGGTGCTTAGCTCTGCAGAGCACCGTACCTTCGTCTTTAGCCTCTCTTCTCGTCTACATCTTAGCAAAAAGCTTTTCCACTCTGTCTGGCAAGGAGAAACTGTGCCAGCACAGAAAACATCTCCCATCGTGTTCTAGAGGCTGCACGGAGGTCTGCCGAGTGTTTTGCAAGAAGAGAAAGAAAGTTGTCCAAAACAGCTTGCAATTGAATGTTCATGTGATTAGAAAATGCAGGAGAGTGGTCAGGTACTGTTTTCTCTCCGTTGTCATGCTGCGCACACAATCGCAGTGTTGTACAGCTTGTTTCATCACCTTTGCGAAGTTGCCGCTCTCTCCGGCTCCCGGAGACGAAGAAGCTGCTTCTTCGCGCAAAGACGATTCTGCCGCTCACAGTGCTCTGCGGTGTGCGCCTTCTGCCGAAAGACGCCCGGGAGCGGTGCTTAGCTCTGTAGAGCACCGTACCTTCGTCTTTAGCCTCTCTTCTCGTCTACATCTTAGCAAAAAGCTTTTCCACTCTGTCTGGCATGGAGAAACTGTGCCAGCACAAAACAAAATCTCCCATCGTGTTCCAGAAGCTGCACGGAGGTCTGCCGAGTGTTTTGCAAGAAGAGAAAGAAAGTTGTCCAAAACAGCTTGCAATCGAAGGTTCATGTGAATAGAAAAGGCAGGAGAGTGGTCAGGTACTGTTTTCTCTCCGTTGGCAAGCTGCGCACACAATCGCAGTGTTGTACAGCTTGTTTCATCACCTTTGCGAGGTTGCCGCTCTCTCCGGCTCCCGGAGACGAAGAAGCTGCTTCTTCGCGCAAAGACGATTTTGCCGCTCACAGTGCTCTGCGGTGTGCGCCTTCTGCCGAAAGACGTCCGGGAGCGGTGCTTAGCTCTGCAGAGCACCGTACCTTCGTCTTTAGCGTCTGCTCTCGTCTACATCTTAGCAAAAAGCTTTTCCACTCTGTCTGGCAAGGAGAAACTGTGCCAGCACAGAAAACATCTCCCATCGTGTTCTAGAGGCTGCACGGAGGTCTGCCGAGTGTTTTGCAAGAAGAGAAAGAAAGTTGTCCAAAACAGCTTGCAATCGAATGTTCATGTGAATAGAAAAGGCAGGAGAGTGGTCAGGTACTGTTTTCTCTCACTTGGCAAGCTGCGCACACAATCGCAGTGTTGTACAGCTTGTTTCATCACCTTTGCCAAGTTGCCGCTCTCTCCGGCTCCCGGAGACGAAGTAGCTGCTTCTTCGCGCAAAGACGATTCTGCCGCTCACAGTGCTCTGCGGTGTGCGCCTTCTGCCGAAAGACGCCCGGGAGCGGTGCTTAGCTCTGCAGAGCACCGTACCTTCGTCTTTAGCCTCTCTTCTCGTCTACATCTTAGCAAAAAGCTTTTCCACTCTGTCTGGCAAGGAGAAACTGTGCCAGCACAGAAAACATCTCCCATCGTGTTCTAGAGGCTGCACGGAGGTCTGCCGAGTGTTTTGCAAGAAGAGAAAGAAAGTTGTCCAAAACAGCTTGCAATCCAATGTTCATGTGAATAGAAAAGGCAGGAGAGTGGTCAGGTACTGTTTTCTCTCCGTTGGCAAGCTGCGCACACAATCGCAGTGTTGTACAGCTTGTTTCATCACCTTTGCGAAGTTTCCGCTCTCTCCGGCTCCCGGAGACGAAGAAGCTGTTTCTTCGCGCAAAGACGATTCTGCCGCTCACAGTGCTCTGCATTGTGCGCCTTCTGCCGAAAGAGGTCCGGGAGCGGTGCTTAGCTCTGCAGAGCACCGTACCTTCGTCTTTAGCCTCTCTTCTCGTCTACATCTTAGCAAAAAGCTTTTCCACTGTGTCTGGCAAGTAGAAACTGTGCCAGCACAGAAAACATCTCCCATCGTGTTCTAGACGCTATACGGAGGTCTGCCGAGTGTTTTGCAAGAAGAGAAAGAAAGTTGTCCAAAACAGCTTGCAATCGAATGTTCATGTGAATAGAAAAGGCAGGAGAGTGGTCAGGTACTGTTTTCTCTCACTTGGCAAGCTGCGCACACAATCGCAGTGTTGTACAGCTTGTTTCATCACCTTTGCCAAGTTGCCGCTCTCTCCGGCTCCCGGAGACGAAGAAGCTGCTTCTTCGCGCAAAGACGATTCTGCCGCTCACAGTGCTCTGCGGTGTGCGCCTTCTGCCGAAAGAGGTCCGGGAGCGGTGCTTAGCTCTGCAGAGCACCGTACCTTCGTCTTTAGCCTCTCTTCTCGTCTACATCTTAGCAAAAAGCTTTTCCACTCTGTCTGGCAAGGAGAAACTGTGCCAGCACAGAAAACATCTCCCATCGTGTTCTAGAGGCTGCACGGAGGTCTGCCGAGTGTTTTGCAAGAAGAGAAAGTTGTCCAAAACAGCTTGCAATCCAATGTTCATGTGAATAGAAAAGGCAGGAGAGTGGTCAGGTACTGTTTTCTCTCCATTGGCAAGCTGCGCACACAATCGCAGTGTTGTACAGCTTGTTTCATCACCTTTGTGAAGTTGCCGCTCTCTCCGACTCCCGGAGACGAAGAAGCTGTTTCTTCGCGCAAAGACGATTCTGCCGCTCACAGTGCTCTGCATTGTGCGCCTTCTGCCGAAAGAGGTCCGGGAGCGGTGCTTAGCTCTGCAGAGCACCGTACCTTCGTCTTTAGCCTCTCTTCTCGTCTACATCTTAGCAAAAATCTTTTCCACTCTGTCTGGCAAGTAGAAACTGTGCCAGCACAGAAAACATCTCCCATCGTGTTCTAGAGGCTGCACGGAAGTCTGCCGAGTGTTTTGCAAGAAGAGAAAGAAAGTCGTCCAAAACAGCTTGCAATCCAATGTTCATGTGAATAGAAAAGGCAGGAGAGTGGTCAGGTACTGTTTTCTCTCACTTGGCAAGCTGCGCACACAATCGCAGTGTTGTACAGCTTGTTTCATCACCTTTGCGAAGTTGCCGCTCTCTCCGGCTCCCGGAGACGAAGAAGCTGCTTCTTCGCGCAAAGACGATTCTGCCGCTCACAGTGCTCTGCGGTGTGCGCCTTCTGCCGAAAGACGCCCGGGAGCGGTGCTTAGCTGTGCAGAGCACCGTACCTTCGTCTTCAGCCTCTCTTCTCGTCTACATCTTAGCAAAAAGCTTTTCCACTCTGTCTGTCAAGGAGAAACTGTGCCAGCACAAAAAACATCTCCCATCGTGTTCTAGAAGTTGCACGGAGGTCTGCCGAGTGTTTTGCAAGAAGAGAAAGAAAGTTGTCCAAAACAGCTTGCAATCGAATGTTCATGTGATTAGAAAATGCAGGAGAGTGGTCAGGTACTGTTTTCTCTCAGTTGGCAAGCTGCGCACACAATCGCAGTGTTGTACAGCTTGTTTCATCACCTTTGCGAAGTTGCCGCTCTCTCCGGCTCCCGGAGACGAAGAAGCTGCTTCTTCGCGCAAAGACGATTCTGCCGCTCACAGTGCTCTGCGGTGTGCGCCTTCTGCCGAAAGAGGTCCGGGAGCGGTGCTTAGCTCTGCAGAGCACCGTACCTTCGTCTTTAGCCTCTCTTCTCGTCTACATCTTAGCAAAAAGGTTTTCCACTCTGTCTGGCAAGGAGAAACTGTGCCAGCACAGAAAACATCTCCCATCGTGTTCTAGAGGCTGCACGGAGGTCTGCCGAGTGTTTTGCAAGAAGAGAAAGAAAGTTGTCCAAAACAGCTTGCAATCCAATGTTCATGTGAATAGAAAAGGCAGGAGAGTGGTCAGGTACTGTTTTCTCTCACTTGGCAAGCTGCGCACACAATCGCAGTGTTGTACAGCTTGTTTCATCACCTTTGCGAAGCTGCCGCTCTCTCCGGCTCCGGAGACGAAGAAGCTGCTTCTTCGCGCAAAGACGATTCTGCCGCTCACAGTGCTCTGCGGTGTGTGCCTCCTGCCGAAAGAGGCCCGGGAGCGGTGCTTAGGTCTGCAAAGCACCGTACCTTCTTCTTTAGCCTCTCTTCTCGTCTACATCTTAGCAAAAAGCTTTTCCACTCTGTCTGGCAAGGAGAAACTGTGCCAGCACAGAAAACATCTCCCATCGTGTTCTAGAGGCTGCACGGAGGTCTGCCGAGTGTTTTGCAAGAAGAGAAAGAAAGTTGTCCAAAACAGCTTGCAATCGAATGTTCATGTGAATAGAAAAGGCAGGAGAGTGGTCAGGTACTGTTTTCTCTCAGTTGGCAAGCTGCGCACACAATCGCAGTGTTGTACAGCTTGTTTCATCACCTTTGCGAAGTTGCCGCTCTCTCCGGCTCCCGGAGACGAAGAAGCTGCTTCTTCGCGCAAAGACGATTCTGCCGCTCACAGTGCTCTGCGGTGTGCGCCTTCTGCCGAAAGACGCCCAAGAGCGGTGCTTAGCTCTGCAGAGCACCGTACCTTCGTCTTTAGCCTCTCTTCTCGTCTACATCTTAGCAAAAAGCTTTTCCACTCTGTCTGGCAAGGAGAAACTGTGCCAGCACAGAAAACATCTCCCATCGTGTTCTAGAGGCTGCACGGAGGTCTGCCGAGTGTTTTGCAAGAAGAGAAAGAAAGTTGTCCAAAACAGCTTGCAATCGAATGTTCATGTGAATAGAAAAGGCAGGAGAGTGGTCAGGTACTGTTTTCTCTCACTTGGCAAGCTGCGCACACAATCGCAGTGTTGTACAGCTTGTTTCATCACCTTTGCGAAGTTGCCGCTCTCTCCGGCTCCCGGAGACGAAGAAGCTGTTTCTTCGCGCAAAGACGATTCTGCCGCTCACAGTGCTCTGCATTGTGCGCCTTCTGCCGAAAGAGGTCCGGGAGCGGTGCTTAGCTCTGCAGAGCACCGTACCTTCGTCTTTAGCCTCTCTTCTCGTCTACATCTTAGCAAAAAGCTTTTCCACTGTGTCTGGCAAGTAGAAACTGTGCCAGCACAGAAAACATCTCCCATCGTATTCTAGACGCTATACGGAGGTCTGCCGAGTGTTTTGCAAGAAGAGAAAGAAAGTTGTCCAAAACAGCTTGCAATCGAATGTTCATGTGAATAGAAAATGCAGGAGAGTGGTCAGGTACTGTTTTCTCTCAGTTGTCATGCTGCGCACACAATCGCAGTGTTGTACAGCTTGTTTCATCACCTTTGCCAAGTTGCCGCTCTCTCCGGCTCCCGGAGACGAAGTAGCTGCTTCTTCGCGCAAAGACGATTCTGCCGCTCACAGTGCTCTGCGGTGTGCGCCTTCTGCCGAAAGAGGCCCGGGAGCGGTGCTTAGCTCTGCAGAGCACCGTACCTTCGTCTTTAGCCTCTCTTCTCGTCTACATCTTAGCAAAAATCTTTTCCACTCTGTCTGGCAAGTAGAAACTGTGCCAGCACAGAAAACATCTCCCATCGTGTTCTAGAGGCTGCACGGAGGTCTGCCGAGTGTTTTGCAAGAAGAGAAAGAAAGTTGTCCAAAACAGCTTGCAATCGAATGTTCATGTGAATAGAAAAGGCAGGAGAGTGGTCAGGTACTGTTTTCTCTCACTTGGCAAGCTGCGCACACAATCGCAGTGTTGTAGAGCTTGTTTCATCACCTTTGCGAAGCTGCCGCTCTCTCCGGCTCCCGGAGACGAAGAAGCTGCTTCTTCGCGCAAAGACGATTCTGCCGCTCACAGTGCTCTGCGGTGTGTGCCTCCTGCCGAAAGAGGCCCGGGAGGGGTGCTTAGGTCTGCAAAGCACCGTACCTTCTTCTTTAGCCTCTCTTCTCGTCTACATCTTTGCAAAAAGCTTTTCCACTCTGTCTGGCAAGGAGAAACTGTGCCAGCACAGAAAACATCTCCCATCGTGTTCTAGAGGCTGCACGGAGGTCTGCCGAGTGTTTTGCAAGAAGAGAAAGAAAGTTGTTCAAAACAGCTTGCAATCGAATGTTCATGTGAATAGAAAATGCAGGAGAGTGGTCAGGTACTGTTTTCTCTCAGTTGGCAAGCTGCGCACACAATCGCAGTGTCGTACAGCTTGTTTCATCACCTTTGCGAAGCTGCCGCTCTCTCCGGCTCCCGGAGACGAAGAAGCTGCTTCTTCGCGCAAAGACGATTCTGCCGCTCACAGTGCTCTGCGGTGTGCGCCTTCTGCCGAAAGAGGTCCGGGAGCTGTGCTTAGCTCTGCAGAGCACTCTACCTGCTTCTTTAGCCTCTCTTCTCGTCTACATCTTAGCAAAAAGCTTTTCCACTCTGTCTGGCAAGGAGAAACTTTACCAGCACAGAAAACATCTCCCATCGTGTTCTAGAGGCTGCACGGAGGTCTGCCGAGTGTTTTGCAAGAAGAGAAAGAAAGTTGTCCAAAACAGCTTGCAATCGAATGTTCATGTGAATAGAAAAGGCAGGAGAGTGGTCAGGTACTGTTTTCTCTCACTTGGCAAGCTGCGCACACAATCGCAGTGTTGTACAGCTTGTTTCATCACCTTTGCGAAGCTGCCGCTCTCTCCGGCTCCCGGAGACGAAGAAGCTGCTTCTTCGCGCAAAGACGATTCTGCCGCTCACAGTGCTCTGCGGTGTGCGCCTTCTGCCGAAAGAGGCCCGGGAGCGGTGCTTAGCTCTGCAGAGCACCGTACCTTCGTCTTTAGCCTCTCTTCTCGTCTACATCTTAGCAAAAAGCTTTTCCACTCTGTCTGGCAAGGAGAAACTGTGCCAGCACAGAAAACATCTCCCATCGTGTTCTAGAGGCTGCACGGAGGTCTGCCGAGTGTTTTGCAAGAAGAGAAAGAAAGTTGTCCAAAACAGCTTGCAATCCAATGTTCATGTGAATAGAAAAGGCAGGAGAGTGGTCAGGTACTGTTTTCTCTCAGTTGGCAAGCTGCGCACACAATCGCAGTGTTGTACAGCTTGTTTCATCACCTTTGCCAAGTTGCCGCTCTCTCCGGCTCCCGGAGACGAAGAAGCTGCTTCTTCGCCCAAAGACGATTCTGCCGCCTACAGTGCTCTGCGGTGTGCGCCTTCTGCCGAAAGACGCCCGGGAGCGGTGCTTAGCTCTGCAGAGCACCGTACCTTCGTCTTTAGCCTCTCTTCTCGTCTACATCTTAGCAAAAAGCTTTTCCACTCTGTCTGGCAAGGAGAAACTGTGCCAGCACAGAAAACATCTCCCATCGTATTCTAGACGCTATACGGAGGTCTGCCGAGTGTTTTGCAAGAAGAGAAAGAAAGTTGTCCAAAACAGCTTGCAATCCAATGTTCATGTGAATAGAAAAGGCAGGAGAGTGGTCAGGTACTGTTTTCTCTCAGTTGGCAAGCTGCGCACACAATCGCAGTGTTGTACAGCTTGTTTCATCACCTTTGCCAAGTTGCCGCTCTCTCCGGCTCCCGGAGACGAAGAAGCTGCTTCTTCGCCCAAAGACGATTCTGCCGCCTACAGTGCTCTGCGGTATGCTCCTTCTGCCGAAAGACGCCCGGGAGCGGTGCTTAGCTCTGCAGAGCACCGTACCTTCGTCTTTAGCCTCTCTTCTCGTCTACATCTTAGCAAAAAGCTTTTCCACTCTGTCTGGCAAGGAGAAACTGTGCCAGCACAGAAAACATCTCCCATCGTGTTCTAGAGGCTGCACGGAGGTCTGCCGAGTGTTTTGCAAGAAGAGAAAGAAAGTTGTCCAAAACAGCTTGCAATTGAATGTTCATGTGATTAGAAAATGCAGGAGAGTGGTCAGGTACTGTTTCCTCACAGTTGTCATGCTGCGCACACAATCGCAGTGTTGTACAGCTTGTTTCATCACCTTTGCGAAGTTGCCGCTCTCTCCGGCTCCCGGAGACGAAGAAGCTGCTTCTTCGCGCAAAGACGATTCTGCCGCTCACAGTGCTCTGCGGTGTGCGCCTTCTGCCGAAAGAGGTCCGGGAGCGGTGCTTAGCTCTGCAGAGCACCGTACCTTCGTCTTTAGCCTCTCTTCTCGTCTACATCTTAGCAAAAAGCTTTTCCACTCTGTCTGGCATGGAGAAACTGTGCCAGAACAAAAAACATCTCCCACCGTGTTCTACAAGCTGCATGGAAGTCTGCCGAGTGTTTTGCAAGAAGAGAAAGAAAGTTGTCCAAAACAGCTTGCAATCGAATGTTCATGTGAATAGAAAAGGCAGGAGAGTGGTCAGGTATTGTTTTCTCTCAGTTGGCAAACTGCGCACACAATCGCAGTGTTGTACAGCTTGTTTCATCACCTTTGCGAGGTTGACGCTCTCTCCGGCTCCCGGAGACGAAGAAGCTGCTTCTTCGCGCAAAGACGATTCTGCCGCTCACAGTGCTCTGCGGTGTGCGCCTTCTGCCGAAAGACGCCCGGGAGCGGTACTTAGCTCTGCAGAGCACCGTACCTTCGTCTTTAGCCTCTCTTCTCGTCTACATCTTAGCAAAAAGCTTTTCCAATCTGTCTGGCAAGGAGAAACTGTGCCAGCACAGAAAACATCTCCCATCGTGTTCTAGAGGCTGCACGGAGGTCTGCCGAGTGTTTTGCAAGAAGAGAAAGAAAGTTGTCCAAAACAGCTTGCAATTGAATGTTCATGTGATTAGAAAATGCAGGAGAGTGGTCAGGTACTGTTTTCTCACAGTTGTCATGCTGCGCACACAATCGCAGTGTTGTACAGCTTGTTTCATCACCTTTGCGAAGTTGCCGCTCTCTCCGGCTCCCGGAGACGAAGAAGCTGCTTCTTCGCGCAAAGACGATTCTGCCGCTCACAGTGCTCTGCGGTGTGCGCCTTCTGCCGAAAGAGGCACGGGAGCGGTGCTTAGCTCTGTAGAGCACCGTACCTTCGTCTTTAGCCTCTCTTCTCGTCTACATCTTAGCAAAAAGCTTTTCCACTCTGTCTGGCATGGAGAAACTGTGCCAGCACAAAAAACATCTCCCATCGTGTTCTAGAAGCTGCACGGAGGTCTGCCGAGTGTTTTGCAAGAAGAGAAAGAAAGTTGTCCAAAACAGCTTGCAATCGAAGGTTCATGTGATTAGAAAAGGCAGGAGAGTGGTCAGGTACTGTTTTCTCTCAGTTGGCAAGCTGCGCACACAATCGCAGTGTTGTACAGCTTGTTTCATCACCTTTGCGAAGTTGCCGCTCTCTCCGGCTCCCGGAGACGAAGAAGCTGCTTCTTCGCGCAAAGACGATTCTGCCGCTCACAGTGACTGCAGTGTGTGTCTTCTGCCGAAAGAGGCCCGGGAGCGGTGCTTAGCTCTGCAGAGCACCGTACCTTCGTCTTTAGCCTCTCTTCTCGTCTACATCTTAGCAAAAAGCTTTTCCACTCTGTCTGGCAAGGAGAAACTGTGCCAGCACAGAAAACATCTCCCATCGTGTTCTAGAAGCTGCACGGATATCTGCCGAGTGTTTTGCAAGAAGAGAAAGAAAGTTGTCCAAAACAGCTTGCAATCGAATGTTCATGTGATTAGAAAATGCAGGAGAGTGGTCAGGTACTGTTTTCTCTCACTTGGCAAGCTGCGCACACAATCGCAGTGTTGTACAGCTTGTTTCATCACCTTTGCGAAGTTGCCGCTCTCTCCGGCTCCCGGAGACGAAGAAGCTGCTTCTTCGCGCAAAGACGATTCTGCCGCTCACAGTGCTCTGCGGTGTGCTCCTTCTGCCGAAAGACGCCCAAGAGCGGTGCTTAGCTCTTTAGAGCACCGTACCTTCGTCTTTAGCCTCTCTTCTCATCTACATCTTAGCAAAAAGCTTTTCCACTCTGTCTGGCAAGGAGAAACTGTGCCAGCACAGAAAACATCTCCCATCGTGTTCTAGAGGCTGCACGGAGGTCTGCCGAGTGTTTTGCAAGAAGAGAAAGAAAGTTGTCCAAAACAGCTTGCAATCCAATGTTCATGTGAATAGAAAAGGCAGGAGAGTGGTCAGGTACTGTTTTCTCTCAGTTGGCAAGCTGCGCACACAATCGCAGTGTTGTACAGCTTGTTTCATCACCTTTGCGAAGTTGCCGCTCTCTCCGGCTCCCGGAGACGAAGAAGCTGCTTCTTCGCGCAAAGACGATTCTGCCGCTCACAGTGCTCTGCGGTGTGCGCCTTCTGCCGAAAGACGCCCGGGAGCGGTGCTTAGCTCTGCAGAGCACCGTACCTTCGTCTTTAGCCTCTCTTCTCGTCTACATCTTAGCAAAAAGCTTTTCCACTCTGTCTGGCAAGGAGAAACTGTGCCAGCACAGAAAACATCTCCCATCGTGTTCTAGAGGCTGCACGGAGGTCTGCCGAGTGTTTTGCAAGAAGAGAAAGAAAGTTGTCCAAAACAGCTTGCAATCGAATGTTCATGTGAATAGAAAAGGCAGGAGAGTGGTCCGGTACTGTTTTCTCTCAGTTGGCAAGCTGCGCACACAATCGCAGTGTTGTACAGCTTGTTTCATCACCTTTGCCAAGTTGCCGCTCTCTCCGGCTCCCGGAGACGAAGAAGCTGCTTCTTCGCGCAAAGACGATTCTGCCGCTCACAGTGCTCTGCGGTGTGCGCCTTCTGCCGAAAGACGCCCGGGAGCGGTGCTTAGCTCTGCAGAGCACCGTACCTTCGTCTTTAGCGTCTGCTCTCGTCTACATCTTAGCAAAAAGCTTTTCCACTCTGTCTGGCAAGGAGAAACTGTGCCAGCACAGAAAACATCTCCCATCGTGTTCTAGAGGCTGCACGGAGGTCTGCCGAGTGTTTTGCAAGAAGAGAAAGAAAGTTGTCCAAAACAGCTTGCAATCCAATGTTCATGTGAATAGAAAAGGCAGGAGAGTGGTCAGGTACTGTTTTCTCTCAGTTGGCAAGCTGCGCACACAATCGCAGTGTTGTACAGCTTGTTTCATCACCTTTGCCAAGTTGCCGCTCTCTCCGGCTCCCGGAGACGAAGTAGCTGCTTCTTCGCGCAAAGACGATTCTGCCGCTCACAGTGCTCTGCGGTGTGCGCCTTCTGCCGAAAGAGGCCCGGGAGCGGTGCTTAGCTCTGCAGAGCACCGTACCTTCGTCTTTAGCCTCTCTTCTCGTCTACATCTTAGCAAAAAGCTTTTCCACTGTGTCTGGCAAGTAGAAACTGTGCCAGCACAGAAAACATCTCCCATCGTGTTCTAGAGGCTGCACGGAGGTCTGCCGAGTGTTTTGCAAGAAGAGAAAGAAAGTTGTCCAAAACAGCTTGCAATCCAATGTTCATGTGAATAGAAAAGGCAGGAGAGTGGTCAGGTACTGTTTTCTCTCCGTTGGCAAGCTGCGCACACAATCGCAGTGTTGTACAGCTTGTTTCATCACCTTTGCGAAGTTGCCGCTCTCTCCGGCTCCCGGAGACGAAGAAGCTGTTTCTTCGCGCAAAGACGATTCTGCCGCTCACAGTGCTCTGCATTGTGCGCCTTCTGCCGAAAGAGGTCCGGGAGCGGTGCTTAGCTCTGCAGAGCACCGTACCTTCGTCTTTAGCCTCTCTTCTCGTCTACATCTTAGCAAAAAGCTTTTCCACTGTGTCTGGCAAGTAGAAACTGTGCCAGCACAGAAAACATCTCCCATCGTGTTCTAGACGCTATACGGAGGTCTGCCGAGTGTTTTGCAAGAAGAGAAAGAAAGTTGTCCAAAACAGCTTGCAATCGAATGTTCATGTGAATAGAAAATGCAGGAGAGTGGTCAGGTACTGTTTTCTCACAGTTGTCATGCTGCGCACACAATCGCAGTGTTGTACAGCTTGTTTCATCACCTTTGCGAAGTTGCCGCTCTCTCCGGCTCCCGGAGACGAAGAAGCTGCTTCTTCGCGCAAAGACGATTCTACCGCTCACAGTGCTCTGCGGTGTGCGCCTTCTGCCGAAAGAGGTCCGGGAGCGGTGCTTAGCTCTGCAGAGCACCGTACCTTCGTCTTTAGCCTCTCTTCTCGTCTACATCTTAGCAAAAAGCTTTTCCACTCTGTCTGGCATGGAGAAACTGTGCCAGCACAGAAAACATCTCCCATCGTGTTCTAGAGGCTGCACGGAGGTCTGCCGAGTGTTTTGCAAGAAGAGAAAGAAAGTTGTCCAAAACAGCTTGCAATCCAATGTTCATGTGAATAGAAAAGGCAGGAGAGTGGTCAGGTACTGTTTTCTCTCAGTTGGCAAGCTGCGCACACAATCGCAGTGTTGTACAGCTTGTTTCATCACCTTTGCCAAGTTGCCGCTCTCTCCGGCTCCCGGAGACGAAGAAGCTGCTTCTTCGCGCAAAGACGATTCTGCCGCTCACAGTGCTCTGCGGTGTGCGCCTTCTGCCGAAAGAGGTCCGGGAGCGGTGCTTAGCTCTGCAGAGCACCGTACCTTCCTCTTTAGCCTCTCTTCTCGTCTACATCTTAGCAAAAAGCTTTTCCACTCTGTCTGGCAAGGAGAAACTGTGCCAGCACAGAAAACATCTCCCATCGTGTTCTAGAGGCTGCACGGAGGTCTGCCGAGTGTTTTGCAAGAAGAGAAAGAAAGTTGTCCAAAACAGCTTGCAATCGAATGTTCATGTGAATAGAAAAGGCAGGAGAGTGGTCAGGTACTGTTTTCTCTCCGTTGGCAAGCTGCGCACACAATCGCAGTGTTGTACAGCTTGTTTCATCACCTTTGCGAAGTTGCCGCTCTCTCCGGCTCCCGGAGACGAAGAAGCTGCTTCTTCGCGCAAAGACGATTCTGCCCCTCACAGTGCTCTGCGGTGTGCGCCTTCTGCCGAAAGAGGTCCGGGAGCGGTGCTTAGCTCTGCAGAGCACCGTACCTTCGTCTTTAGCCTCTCTTCTCGTCTACATCTTAGCAAAAAGCTTTTCCACTCTGTCTGGCAAGGAGAAACTGTGCCAGCACAGAAAACATCTCCCATCGTGTTCTAGAGGCTGCACGGAGGTCTGCCGAGTGTTTTGCAAGAAGAGAAAGAAAGTTGTCCAAAACAGCTTGCAATTGAATGTTCATGTGATTAGAAAATGCAGGAGAGTGGTCAGGTACTGTTTTCTCTCCGTTGTCATGCTGCGCACACAATCGCAGTGTTGTACAGCTTGTTTCATCACCTTTGCGAAGTTGCCGCTCTCTCCGGCTCCCGGAGACGAAGAAGCTGCTTCTTCGCGCAAAGACGATTCTGCCGCTCACAGTGCTCTGCGGTGTGCGCCTTCTGCCGAAAGACGCCCGGGAGCGGTGCTTAGCTCTGTAGAGCACCGTACCTTCGTCTTTAGCCTCTCTTCTCGTCTACATCTTAGCAAAAAGCTTTTCCACTCTGTCTGGCATGGAGAAACTGTGCCAGCACAAAAAACATCTCCCATCGTGTTCTAGAAGCTGCACGGAGGTCTGCCGAGTGTTTTGCAAGAAGAGAAAGAAAGTTGTCCAAAACAGCTTGCAATCGAAGGTTCATGTGAATAGAAAAGGCAGGAGAGTGGTCAGGTACTGTTTTCTCTCCGTTGGCAAGCTGCGCACACAATCGCAGTGTTGTACAGCTTGTTTCATCACCTTTGCGAGGTTGCCGCTCTCTCCGGCTCCCGGAGACGAAGAAGCTGCTTCTTCGCGCAAAGACGATTTTGCCGCTCACAGTGCTCTGCGGTGTGCGCCTTCTGCCGAAAGACGTCCGGGAGCGGTGCTTAGCTCTGCAGAGCACCGTACCTTCGTCTTTAGCGTCTGCTCTCGTCTACATCTTAGCAAAAAGCTTTTCCACTCTGTCTGGCAAGGAGAAACTGTGCCAGCACAGAAAACATCTCCCATCGTGTTCTAGAGGCTGCACGGAGGTCTGCCGAGTGTTTTGCAAGAAGAGAAAGAAAGTTGTCCAAAACAGCTTGCAATCGAATGTTCATGTGAATAGAAAAGGCAGGAGAGTGGTCAGGTACTGTTTTCTCTCACTTGGCAAGCTGCGCACACAATCGCAGTGTTGTACAGCTTGTTTCATCACCTTTGCCAAGTTGCCGCTCTCTCCGGCTCCCGGAGACGAAGTAGCTGCTTCTTCGCGCAAAGACGATTCTGCCGCTCACAGTGCTCTGCGGTGTGCGCCTTCTGCCGAAAGACGCCCGGGAGCGGTGCTTAGCTCTGCAGAGCACCGTACCTTCGTCTTTAGCCTCTCTTCTCGTCTACATCTTAGCAAAAAGCTTTTCCACTCTGTCTGGCAAGGAGAAACTGTGCCAGCACAGAAAACATCTCCCATCGTGTTCTAGAGGCTGCACGGAGGTCTGCCGAGTGTTTTGCAAGAAGAGAAAGAAAGTTGTCCAAAACAGCTTGCAATCCAATGTTCATGTGAATAGAAAAGGCAGGAGAGTGGTCAGGTACTGTTTTCTCTCAGTTGGCAAGCTGCGCACACAATCGCAGTGTTGTACAGCTTGTTTCATCACCTTTGCGAAGTTGCCGCTCTCTCCGGCTCCCGGAGACGAAGAAGCTGCTTCTTCGCGCAAAGACGATTCTGCCGCTCACAGTACTCTGCAGTGTGCGCCTTCTGCCGAAAGAGGCCCGGGAGCGGTGCTTAGCTCTGCAGAGCACTATACCTGCTTCTTTAGCCTCTCTTCTCGTCTACATCTTAGCAAAAAGCTTTTCCACTCTGTCTGGCAAGGAGAAACTGTGCCAGCACAGAAAACATCTCCCATCGTGTTCTAGAGGCTGCACGGAGGTCTGCCGAGTGTTTTGCAAGAAGAGAAAGAAAGTTGTCCAAAACAGCTTGCAATCGAATGTTCATGTGAATAGAAAAGGCAGGAGAGTGGTCCGGTACTGTTTTCTCTCAGTTGGCAAGCTGCGCACACAATCGCAGTGTTGTACAGCTTGTTTCATCACCTTTGCCAAGTTGCCGCTCTCTCCGGCTCCCGGAGACGAAGAAGCTGCTTCTTCGCGCAAAGACGATTCTGCCGCTCACAGTGCTCTGCGGTGTGCGCCTTCTGCCGAAAGACGCCCGGGAGCGGTGCTTAGCTCTGCAGAGCACCGTACCTTCGTCTTTAGCGTCTGCTCTCGTCTACATCTTAGCAAAAAGCTTTTCCACTCTGTCTGGCAAGGAGAAACTGTGCCAGCACAGAAAACATCTCCCATCGTGTTCTAGAGGCTGCACGGAGGTCTGCCGAGTGTTTTGCAAGAAGAGAAAGAAAGTTGTCCAAAACAGCTTGCAATCCAATGTTCATGTGAATAGAAAAGGCAGGAGAGTGGTCAGGTACTGTTTTCTCTCACTTGGCAAGCTGCGCACACAATCGCAGTGTTGTACAGCTTGTTTCATCACCTTTGCCAAGTTGCCGCTCTCTCCGGCTCCCGGAGACGAAGTAGCTGCTTCTTCGCGCAAAGACGATTCTGCCGCTCACAGTGCTCTGCGGTGTGCGCCTTCTGCCGAAAGAGGCCCGGGAGCGGTGCTTAGCTCTGCAGAGCACCGTACCTTCGTCTTTAGCCTCTCTTCTCGTCTACATCTTAGCAAAAAGCTTTTCCACTGTGTCTGGCAAGTAGAAACTGTGCCAGCACAGAAAACATCTCCCATCGTGTTCTAGAGGCTGCACGGAGGTCTGCCGAGTGTTTTGCAAGAAGAGAAAGAAAGTTGTCCAAAACAGCTTGCAATCCAATGTTCATGTGAATAGAAAAGGCAGGAGAGTGGTCAGGTACTGTTTTCTCTCCGTTGGCAAGCTGCGCACACAATCGCAGTGTTGTACAGCTTGTTTCATCACCTTTGCGAAGTTGCCGCTCTCTCCGGCTCCCGGAGACGAAGAAGCTGTTTCTTCGCGCAAAGACGATTCTGCCGCTCACAGTGCTCTGCATTGTGCGCCTTCTGCCGAAAGAGGTCCGGGAGCGGTGCTTAGCTCTGCAGAGCACCGTACCTTCGTCTTTAGCCTCTCTTCTCGTCTACATCTTAGCAAAAAGCTTTTCCACTGTGTCTGGCAAGTAGAAACTGTGCCAGCACAGAAAACATCTCCCATCGTGTTCTAGACGCTATACGGAGGTCTGCCGAGTGTTTTGCAAGAAGAGAAAGAAAGTTGTCCAAAACAGCTTGCAATCGAATGTTCATGTGAATAGAAAATGCAGGAGAGTGGTCAGGTACTGTTTTCTCACAGTTGTCATGCTGCGCACACAATCGCAGTGTTGTACAGCTTGTTTCATCACCTTTGCGAAGTTGCCGCTCTCTCCGGCTCCCGGAGACGAAGAAGCTGCTTCTTCGCGCAAAGACGATTCTACCGCTCACAGTGCTCTGCGGTGTGCGCCTTCTGCCGAAAGAGGTCCGGGAGCGGTGCTTAGCTCTGCAGAGCACCGTACCTTCGTCTTTAGCCTCTCTTCTCGTCTACATCTTAGCAAAAAGCTTTTCCACTCTGTCTGGCATGGAGAAACTGTGCCAGCACAGAAAACATCTCCCATCGTGTTCTAGAGGCTGCACGGAGGTCTGCCGAGTGTTTTGCAAGAAGAGAAAGAAAGTTGTCCAAAACAGCTTGCAATCCAATGTTCATGTGAATAGAAAAGGCAGGAGAGTGGTCAGGTACTGTTTTCTCTCAGTTGGCAAGCTGCGCACACAATCGCAGTGTTGTACAGCTTGTTTCATCACCTTTGCCAAGTTGCCGCTCTCTCCGGCTCCCGGAGACGAAGAAGCTGCTTCTTCGCGCAAAGACGATTCTGCCGCTCACAGTGCTCTGCGGTGTGCGCCTTCTGCCGAAAGAGGTCCGGGAGCGGTGCTTAGCTCTGCAGAGCACCGTACCTTCCTCTTTAGCCTCTCTTCTCGTCTACATCTTAGCAAAAAGCTTTTCCACTCTGTCTGGCAAGGAGAAACTGTGCCAGCACAGAAAACATCTCCCATCGTGTTCTAGAGGCTGCACGGAGGTCTGCCGAGTGTTTTGCAAGAAGAGAAAGAAAGTTGTCCAAAACAGCTTGCAATCGAATGTTCATGTGAATAGAAAAGGCAGGAGAGTGGTCAGGTACTGTTTTCTCTCCGTTGGCAAGCTGCGCACACAATCGCAGTGTTGTACAGCTTGTTTCATCACCTTTGCGAAGTTGCCGCTCTCTCCGGCTCCCGGAGACGAAGAAGCTGCTTCTTCGCGCAAAGACGATTCTGCCCCTCACAGTGCTCTGCGGTGTGCGCCTTCTGCCGAAAGAGGTCCGGGAGCGGTGCTTAGCTCTGCAGAGCACCGTACCTTCGTCTTTAGCCTCTCTTCTCGTCTACATCTTAGCAAAAAGCTTTTCCACTCTGTCTGGCAAGGAGAAACTGTGCCAGCACAGAAAACATCTCCCATCGTGTTCTAGAGGCTGCACGGAGGTCTGCCGAGTGTTTTGCAAGAAGAGAAAGAAAGTTGTCCAAAACAGCTTGCAATTGAATGTTCATGTGATTAGAAAATGCAGGAGAGTGGTCAGGTACTGTTTTCTCTCCGTTGTCATGCTGCGCACACAATCGCAGTGTTGTACAGCTTGTTTCATCACCTTTGCGAAGTTGCCGCTCTCTCCGGCTCCCGGAGACGAAGAAGCTGCTTCTTCGCGCAAAGACGATTCTGCCGCTCACAGTGCTCTGCGGTGTGCGCCTTCTGCCGAAAGACGCCCGGGAGCGGTGCTTAGCTCTGTAGAGCACCGTACCTTCGTCTTTAGCCTCTCTTCTCGTCTACATCTTAGCAAAAAGCTTTTCCACTCTGTCTGGCATGGAGAAACTGTGCCAGCACAAAAAACATCTCCCATCGTGTTCTAGAAGCTGCACGGAGGTCTGCCGAGTGTTTTGCAAGAAGAGAAAGAAAGTTGTCCAAAACAGCTTGCAATCGAAGGTTCATGTGAATAGAAAAGGCAGGAGAGTGGTCAGGTACTGTTTTCTCTCCGTTGGCAAGCTGCGCACACAATCGCAGTGTTGTACAGCTTGTTTCATCACCTTTGCGAGGTTGCCGCTCTCTCCGGCTCCCGGAGACGAAGAAGCTGCTTCTTCGCGCAAAGACGATTTTGCCGCTCACAGTGCTCTGCGGTGTGCGCCTTCTGCCGAAAGACGTCCGGGAGCGGTGCTTAGCTCTGCAGAGCACCGTACCTTCGTCTTTAGCGTCTGCTCTCGTCTACATCTTAGCAAAAAGCTTTTCCACTCTGTCTGGCAAGGAGAAACTGTGCCAGCACAGAAAACATCTCCCATCGTGTTCTAGAGGCTGCACGGAGGTCTGCCGAGTGTTTTGCAAGAAGAGAAAGAAAGTTGTCCAAAACAGCTTGCAATCGAATGTTCATGTGAATAGAAAAGGCAGGAGAGTGGTCAGGTACTGTTTTCTCTCACTTGGCAAGCTGCGCACACAATCGCAGTGTTGTACAGCTTGTTTCATCACCTTTGCCAAGTTGCCGCTCTCTCCGGCTCCCGGAGACGAAGTAGCTGCTTCTTCGCGCAAAGACGATTCTGCCGCTCACAGTGCTCTGCGGTGTGCGCCTTCTGCCGAAAGACGCCCGGGAGCGGTGCTTAGCTCTGCAGAGCACCGTACCTTCGTCTTTAGCCTCTCTTCTCGTCTACATCTTAGCAAAAAGCTTTTCCACTCTGTCTGGCAAGGAGAAACTGTGCCAGCACAGAAAACATCTCCCATCGTGTTCTAGAGGCTGCACGGAGGTCTGCCGAGTGTTTTGCAAGAAGAGAAAGAAAGTTGTCCAAAACAGCTTGCAATCCAATGTTCATGTGAATAGAAAAGGCAGGAGAGTGGTCAGGTACTGTTTTCTCTCCGTTGGCAAGCTGCGCACACAATCGCAGTGTTGTACAGCTTGTTTCATCACCTTTGCGAAGTTTCCGCTCTCTCCGGCTCCCGGAGACGAAGAAGCTGTTTCTTCGCGCAAAGACGATTCTGCCGCTCACAGTGCTCTGCATTGTGCGCCTTCTGCTGAAAGAGGTCCGGGAGCGGTGCTTAGCTCTGCAGAGCACCGTACCTTCGTCTTTAGCCTCTCTTCTCGTCTACATCTTAGCAAAAAGCTTTTCCACTGTGTCTGGCAAGTAGAAACTGTGCCAGCACAGAAAACATCTCCCATCGTGTTCTAGACGCTATACGGAGGTCTGCCGAGTGTTTTGCAAGAAGAGAAAGAAAGTTGTCCAAAACAGCTTGCAATCGAATGTTCATGTGAATAGAAAAGGCAGGAGAGTGGTCAGGTACTGTTTTCTCTCACTTGGCAAGCTGCGCACACAATCGCAGTGTTGTACAGCTTGTTTCATCACCTTTGCCAAGTTGCCGCTCTCTCCGGCTCCCGGAGACGAAGAAGCTGCTTCTTCGCGCAAAGACGATTCTGCCGCTCACAGTGCTCTGCGGTGTGCGCCTTCTGCCGAAAGAGGTCCGGGAGCGGTGCTTAGCTCTGCAGAGCACCGTACCTTCGTCTTTAGCCTCTCTTCTCGTCTACATCTTAGCAAAAAGCTTTTCCACTCTGTCTGGCAAGGAGAAACTGTGCCAGCACAGAAAACATCTCCCATCGTGTTCTAGAGGCTGCACGGAGGTCTGCCGAGTGTTTTGCAAGAAGAGAAAGTTGTCCAAAACAGCTTGCAATCCAATGTTCATGTGAATAGAAAAGGCAGGAGAGTGGTCAGGTACTGTTTTCTCTCCATTGGCAAGCTGCGCACACAATCGCAGTGTTGTACAGCTTGTTTCATCACCTTTGTGAAGTTGCCGCTCTCTCCGACTCCCGGAGACGAAGAAGCTGTTTCTTCGCGCAAAGACGATTCTGCCGCTCACAGTGCTCTGCATTGTGCGCCTTCTGCCGAAAGAGGTCCGGGAGCGGTGCTTAGCTCTGCAGAGCACCGTACCTTCGTCTTTAGCCTCTCTTCTCGTCTACATCTTAGCAAAAATCTTTTCCACTCTGTCTGGCAAGTAGAAACTGTGCCAGCACAGAAAACATCTCCCATCGTGTTCTAGAGGCTGCACGGAGGTCTGCCGAGTGTTTTGCAAGAAGAGAAAGAAAGTCGTCCAAAACAGCTTGCAATCCAATGTTCATGTGAATAGAAAAGGCAGGAGAGTGGTCAGGTACTGTTTTCTCTCACTTGGCAAGCTGCGCACACAATCGCAGTGTTGTACAGCTTGTTTCATCACCTTTGCGAAGTTGCCGCTCTCTCCGGCTCCCGGAGACGAAGAAGCTGCTTCTTCGCGCAAAGACGATTCTGCCGCTCACAGTGCTCTGCGGTGTGCGCCTTCTGCCGAAAGACGCCCGGGAGCGGTGCTTAGCTGTGCAGAGCACCGTACCTTCGTCTTCAGCCTCTCTTCTCGTCTACATCTTAGCAAAAAGCTTTTCCACTCTGTCTGTCAAGGAGAAACTGTGCCAGCACAAAAAACATCTCCCATCGTGTTCTAGAAGTTGCACGGAGGTCTGCCGAGTGTTTTGCAAGAAGAGAAAGAAAGTTGTCCAAAACAGCTTGCAATCGAAGGTTCATGTGAATAGAAAAGGCAGGAGAGTGGTCAGGTACTGTTTTCTCTCCGTTGGCAAGCTGCGCACACAATCGCAGTGTTGTACAGCTTGTTTCATCACCTTTGCGAGGTTGCCGCTCTCTCCGGCTCCCGGAGACGAAGAAGCTGCTTCTTCGCGCAAAGACGATTTTGCCGCTCACAGTGCTCTGCGGTGTGCGCCTTCTGCCGAAAGACGTCCGGGAGCGGTGCTTAGCTCTGCAGAGCACCGTACCTTCGTCTTTAGCGTCTGCTGTCGTCTACATCTTAGCAAAAAGCTTTTCCACTCTGTCTGGCAAGGAGAAACTGTGCCAGCACAGAAAACATCTCCCATCGTGTTCTAGAGGCTGCACGGAGGTCTGCCGAGTGTTTTGCAAGAAGAGAAAGAAAGTTGTCCAAAACAGCTTGCAATCGAATGTTCATGTGAATAGAAAAGGCAGGAGAGTGGTCAGGTACTGTTTTCTCTCACTTGGCAAGCTGCGCACACAATCGCAGTGTTGTACAGCTTGTTTCATCACCTTTGCCAAGTTGCCGCTCTCTCCGGCTCCCGGAGACGAAGTAGCTGCTTCTTCGCGCAAAGACGATTCTGCCGCTCACAGTGCTCTGCGGTGTGCGCCTTCTGCCGAAAGACGCCCGGGAGCGGTGCTTAGCTCTGCAGAGCACCGTACGTTCGTCTTTAGCCTCTCTTCTCGTCTACATCTTAGCAAAAAGCTTTTCCACTCTGTCTGGCAAGGAGAAACTGTGCCAGCACAGAAAACATCTCCCATCGTCTTCTAGAGGCTGCACGGAGGTCTGCCGAGTGTTTTGCAAGAAGAGAAAGAAAGTTGTCCAAAACAGCTTGCAATCCAATGTTCATGTGAATAGAAAAGGCAGGAGAGTGGTCAGGTACTGTTTTCTCTCCGTTGGCAAGCTGCGCACACAATCGCAGTGTTGTACAGCTTGTTTCATCACCTTTGCGAAGTTGCCGCTCTCTCCGGCTCCCGGAGACGAAGAAGCTGTTTCTTCGCGCAAAGACGATTCTGCCGCTCACAGTGCTCTGCATTGTGCGCCTTCTGCCGAAAGAGGTCCGGGAGCGGTGCTTAGCTCTGCAGAGCACCGTACCTTCGTCTTTAGCCTCTCTTCTCGTCTACATCTTAGCAAAAAGCTTTTCCACTGTGTCTGGCAAGTAGAAACTGTGCCAGCACAGAAAACATCTCCCATCGTGTTCTAGACGCTATACGGAGGTCTGCCGAGTGTTTTGCAAGAAGAGAAAGAAAGTTGTCCAAAACAGCTTGCAATCGAATGTTCATGTGAATAGAAAAGGCAGGAGAGTGGTCAGGTACTGTTTTCTCTCACTTGGCAAGCTGCGCACACAATCGCAGTGTTGTACAGCTTGTTTCATCACCTTTGCCAAGTTGCCGCTCTCTCCGGCTCCCGGAGACGAAGAAGCTGCTTCTTCGCGCAAAGACGATTCTGCCGCTCACAGTGCTCTGCGGTGTGCGCCTTCTGCCGAAAGAGGTCCGGGAGCGGTGCTTAGCTCTGCAGAGCACCGTACCTTCGTCTTTAGCCTCTCTTCTCGTCTACATCTTAGCAAAAAGCTTTTCCACTCTGTCTGGCAAGGAGAAACTGTGCCAGCACAGAAAACATCTCCCATCGTGTTCTAGAGGCTGCACGGAGGTCTGCCGAGTGTTTTGCAAGAAGAGAAAGTTGTCCAAAACAGCTTGCAATCCAATGTTCATGTGAATAGAAAAGGCAGGAGAGTGGTCAGGTACTGTTTTCTCTCCATTGGCAAGCTGCGCACACAATCGCAGTGTTGTACAGCTTGTTTCATCACCTTTGTGAAGTTGCCGCTCTCTCCGACTCCCGGAGACGAAGAAGCTGTTTCTTCGCGCAAAGACGATTCTGCCGCTCACAGTGCTCTGCATTGTGCGCCTTCTGCCGAAAGAGGTCCGGGAGCGGTGCTTAGCTCTGCAGAGCACCGTACCTTCGTCTTTAGCCTCTCTTCTCGTCTACATCTTAGCAAAAATCTTTTCCACTCTGTCTGGCAAGTAGAAACTGTGCCAGCACAGAAAACATCTCCCATCGTGTTCTAGAGGCTGCACGGAGGTCTGCCGAGTGTTTTGCAAGAAGAGAAAGAAAGTCGTCCAAAACAGCTTGCAATCCAATGTTCATGTGAATAGAAAAGGCAGGAGAGTGGTCAGGTACTGTTTTCTCTCACTTGGCAAGCTGCGCACACAATCGCAGTGTTGTACAGCTTGTTTCATCACCTTTGCGAAGTTGCCGCTCTCTCCGGCTCCCGGAGACGAAGAAGCTGCTTCTTCGCGCAAAGACGATTCTGCCGCTCACAGTGCTCTGCGGTGTGCGCCTTCTGCCGAAAGACGCCCGGGAGCGGTGCTTAGCTGTGCAGAGCACCGTACCTTCGTCTTCAGCCTCTCTTCTCGTCTACATCTTAGCAAAAAGCTTTTCCACTCTGTCTGTCAAGGAGAAACTGTGCCAGCACAAAAAACATCTCCCATCGTGTTCTAGAAGTTGCACGGAGGTCTGCCGAGTGTTTTGCAAGAAGAGAAAGAAAGTTGTCCAAAACAGCTTGCAATCGAATGTTCATGTGATTAGAAAATGCAGGAGAGTGGTCAGGTACTGTTTTCTCTCAGTTGGCAAGCTGCGCACACAATCGCAGTGTTGTACAGCTTGTTTCATCACCTTTGCGAAGTTGCCGCTCTCTCCGGCTCCCGGAGACGAAGAAGCTGCTTCTTCGCGCAAAGACGATTCTGCCGCTCACAGTGCTCTGCGGTGTGCGCCTTCTGCCGAAAGAGGTCCGGGAGCGGTGCTTAGCTCTGCAGAGCACCGTACCTTCGTCTTTAGCCTCTCTTCTCGTCTACATCTTAGCAAAAAGGTTTTCCACTCTGTCTGGCAAGGAGAAACTGTGCCAGCACAGAAAACATCTCCCATCGTGTTCTAGAGGCTGCACGGAGGTCTGCCGAGTGTTTTGCAAGAAGAGAAAGAAAGTTGTCCAAAACAGCTTGCAATCCAATGTTCATGTGAATAGAAAAGGCAGGAGAGTGGTCAGGTACTGTTTTCTCTCACTTGGCAAGCTGCGCACACAATCGCAGTGTTGTACAGCTTGTTTCATCACCTTTGCGAAGCTGCCGCTCTCTCCGGCTCCGGAGACGAAGAAGCTGCTTCTTCGCGCAAAGACGATTCTGCCGCTCACAGTGCTCTGCGGTGTGTGCCTCCTGCCGAAAGAGGCCCGGGAGCGGTGCTTAGGTCTGCAAAGCACCGTACCTTCTTCTTTAGCCTCTCTTCTCGTCTACATCTTAGCAAAAAGCTTTTCCACTCTGTCTGGCAAGGAGAAACTGTGCCAGCACAGAAAACATCTCCCATCGTGTTCTAGAGGCTGCACGGAGGTCTGCCGAGTGTTTTGCAAGAAGAGAAAGAAAGTTGTCCAAAACAGCTTGCAATCGAATGTTCATGTGAATAGAAAAGGCAGGAGAGTGGTCAGGTACTGTTTTCTCTCAGTTGGCAAGCTGCGCACACAATCGCAGTGTTGTACAGCTTGTTTCATCACCTTTGCGAAGTTGCCGCTCTCTCCGGCTCCCGGAGACGAAGAAGCTGCTTCTTCGCGCAAAGACGATTCTGCCGCTCACAGTGCTCTGCGGTGTGCGCCTTCTGCCGAAAGACGCCCGGGAGCGGTGCTTAGCTCTGCAGAGCACCGTACCGTCGTCTTTAGCCTCTCTTCTCGTCTACATCTTAGCAAAAAGCTTTTCCACTCTGTCTGGCAAGGAGAAACTGTGCCAGCACAAAAAACATCTCCCATCGTGTTCTAGAAGCTGCACGGAGGTCTGCCGAGTGTTTTGCAAGAAGAGAAAGAAAGTTGTCCAAAACAGCTTGCAATCGAATGTTCATGTGAATAGAAAAGGCAGGAGAGTGGTCAGGTACTGTTTTCTCTCACTTGGCAAGCTGCGCACACAATCGCAGTGTTGTACAGCTTGTTTCATCACCTTTGCGAAGTTGCCGGTCTCTCCGGCTCCCGGAGACGAAGAAGCTGCTTCTTCGCGCAAAGACGATTCTGCCGCTCACAGTGCTCTGCGGTGTGCGCCTTCTGCCGAAAGACGCCCAAGAGCGGTGCTTAGCTCTGCAGAGCACCGTACCTTCGTCTTTAGCCTCTCTTCTCGTCTACATCTTAGCAAAAAGCTTTTCCACTCTGTCTGGCAAGGAGAAACTGTGCCAGCACAGAAAACATCTCCCATCGTGTTCTAGAGGCTGCACGGAGGTCTGCCGAGTGTTTTGCAAGAAGAGAAAGAAAGTTGTCCAAAACAGCTTGCAATCGAATGTTCATGTGAATAGAAAAGGCAGGAGAGTGGTCAGGTACTGTTTTCTCTCACTTGGCAAGCTGCGCACACAATCGCAGTGTTGTACAGCTTGTTTCATCACCTTTGCGAAGTTGCCGCTCTCTCCGGCTCCCGGAGACGAAGAAGCTGTTTCTTCGCGCAAAGACGATTCTGCCGCTCACAGTGCTCTGCATTGTGCGCCTTCTGCCGAAAGAGGTCCGGGAGCGGTGCTTAGCTCTGCAGAGCACCGTACCTTCGTCTTTAGCCTCTCTTCTCGTCTACATCTTAGCAAAAAGCTTTTCCACTGTGTCTGGCAAGTAGAAACTGTGCCAGCACAGAAAACATCTCCCATCGTATTCTAGACGCTATACGGAGGTCTGCCGAGTGTTTTGCAAGAAGAGAAAGAAAGTTGTCCAAAACAGCTTGCAATCGAATGTTCATGTGAATAGAAAATGCAGGAGAGTGGTCAGGTACTGTTTTCTCACAGTTGTCATGCTGGGCACACAATCGCAGTGTTGTACAGCTTGTTTCATCACCTTTGCGAAGTTGCCGCTCTCTCCGGCTCCCGGAGACGAAGAAGCTGCTTCTTCGCGCAAAGACGATTCTACCGCTCACAGTGCTCTGCGGTGTGCGCCTTCTGCCGAAAGACGCCCAAGAGCGGTGCTTAGCTCTGCAGAGCACCGTACCTTCGTCTTTAGCCTCTCTTCTCGTCTACATCTTAGCAAAAAGCTTTTCCACTCTGTCTGGCATGGAGAAACTGTGCCAGCACAGAAAACATCTCCCATCGTGTTCTAGAGGCTGCACGGAGGTCTGCCGAGTGTTTTGCAAGAAGAGAAAGAAAGTTGTCCAAAACAGCTTGCAATCCAATGTTCATGTGAATAGAAAAGGCAGGAGAGTGGTCAGGTACTGTTTTCTCTCAGTTGGCAAGCTGCGCACACAATCGCAGTGTTGTACAGCTTGTTTCATCACCTTTGCGAAGTTGCCGCTCTCTCCGGCTCCCGGAGACGAAGAAGCTGCTTCTTCGCGCAAAGACGATTCTGCCGCTCACAGTGCTCTGCGGTGTGCGCCTTCTGCCGAAAGAGGTCCGGGAGCGGTGCTTAGCTCTGCAGAGCACCGTACCTTCGTCTTTAGCCTCTCTTCTCGTCTACATCTTAGCAAAAAGCTTTTCCACTCTGTCTGGCAAGGAGAAACTGTGCCAGCACAGAAAACATCTCCCATCGTGTTCTAGAGGCTGCACGGAGGTCTGCCGAGTGTTTTGCAAGAAGAGAAAGAAAGTTGTCCAAAACAGCTTGCAATCGAATGTTCATGTGAATAGAAAAGGCAGGAGAGTGGTCAGGTACTGTTTTCTCTCAGTTGGCAAGCTGCGCACACAATCGCAGTGTTGTACAGCTTGTTTCATCACCTTTGCGAAGTTGCCGCTCTCTCCGGCTCCCGGAGACGAAGAAGCTGCTTCTTCGCCCAAAGACGATTCTGCCCCTCACAGTGCTCTGCGGTGTGCGCCTTCTGCCGAAAGACGCCCGGGAGCGGTGCTTAGCTCTGCAGAGCACCGTACCTTCGTCTTTAGCCTCTCTTCTCGTCTACATCTTAGCAAAAAGCTTTTCCACTCTGTCTGGCAAGGAGAAACTGTGCCAGCACAGAAAACATCTCCCATCGTGTTCTAGAGGCTGCACGGAGGTCTGCCGAGTGTTTTGCAAGAAGAGAAAGAAAGTTGTCAAAAACAGCTTGCAATTGAATGTTCATGTGATTAGAAAATGCAGGAGAGTGGTCAGGTACTGTTTTCTCTCCGTTGTCATGCTGCGCACACAATCGCAGTGTTGTACAGCTTGTTTCATCACCTTTGCGAAGTTGCCGCTCTCTCCGGCTCCCGGAGACGAAGAAGCTGCTTCTTCGCGCAAAGACGATTCTGCCGCTCACAGTGCTCTGCGGTGTGCGCCTTCTGCCGAAAGACGCCCGGGAGCGGTGCTTAGCTCTGTAGAGCACCGTACCTTCGTCTTTAGCCTCTCTTCTCGTCTACATCTTAGCAAAAAGCTTTTCCACTCTGTCTGGCATGGAGAAACTGTGCCAGCACAAAAAACATCTCCCATCGTGTTCTAGAAGCTGCACGGAGGTCTGCCGAGTGTTTTGCAAGAAGAGAAAGAAAGTTGTCCAAAACAGCTTGCAATCGAAGGTTCATGTGAATAGAAAAGGCAGGAGAGTGGTCAGGTACTGTTTTCTCTCCGTTGGCAAGCTGCGCACACAATCGCAGTGTTGTACAGCTTGTTTCATCACCTTTGCGAGGTTGCCGCTCTCTCCGGCTCCCGGAGACGAAGAAGCTGCTTCTTCGCGCAAAGACGATTTTGCCGCTCACAGTGCTCTGCGGTGTGCGCCTTCTGCCGAAAGACGTCCGGGAGCGGTGCTTAGCTCTGCAGAGCACCGTACCTTCGTCTTTAGCGTCTGCTCTCGTCTACATCTTAGCAAAAAGCTTTTCCACTCTGTCTGGCAAGGAGAAACTGTGCCAGCACAGAAAACATCTCCCATCGTCTTCTAGAGGCTGCACGGAGGTCTGCCGAGTGTTTTGCAAGAAGAGAAAGAAAGTTGTCCAAAACAGCTTGCAATCGAATGTTCATGTGAATAGAAAAGGCAGGAGAGTGGTCAGGTACTGTTTTCTCTCACTTGGCAAGCTGCGCACACAATCGCAGTGTTGTACAGCTTGTTTCATCACCTTTGCCAAGTTGCCGCTCTCTCCGGCTCCCGGAGACGAAGTAGCTGCTTCTTCGCGCAAAGACGATTCTGCCGCTCACAGTGCTCTGCGGTGTGCGCCTTCTGCCGAAAGAGGTCCGGGAGCGGTGCTTAGCTCTGCAGAGCACCGTACCTTCGTCTTTAGCCTCTCTTCTCGTCTACATCTTAGCAAAAAGCTTTTCCACTCTGTCTGGCAAGGAGAAACTGTGCCAGCACAGAAAACATCTCCCATCGTGTTCTAGAGGCTGCACGGAGGTCTGCCGAGTGTTTTGCAAGAAGAGAAAGAAAGTTGTCCAAAACAGCTTGCAATCGAATGTTCATGTGAATAGAAAAGGCAGGAGAGTGGTCAGGTACTGTTTTCTCTCAGTTGGCAAGCTGCGCACACAATCGCAGTGTTGTACAGCTTGTTTCATCACCTTTGCGAAGTTGCCGCTCTCTCCGGCTCCCGGAGACGAAGAAGCTGCTTCTTCGCGCAAAGACGATTCTGCCGCTCACAGTGCTCTGCGGTGTGCGCCTTCTGCCGAAAGAGGTCCGGGAGCGGTGCTTAGCTCTGCAGAGCACCGTACCGTCGTCTTTAGCCTCTCTTCTCGTCTACATCTTAGCAAAAAGCTTTTCCACTCTGTCTGGCAAGGAGAAACTGTGCCAGCACAAAAAACATCTCCCATCGTGTTCTAGAAGCTGCACGGAGGTCTGCCGAGTGTTTTGCAAGAAGAGAAAGAAAGTTGTCCAAAACAGCTTGCAATCGAATGTTCATGTGAATAGAAAAGGCAGGAGAGTGGTCAGGTACTGTTTTCTCTCAGTTGGCAAGCTGCGCACACAATCGCAGTGTTGTACAGCTTGTTTCATCACCTTTGCGAAGTTGCCGCTCTCTCCGGCTCCCGGAGACGAAGAAGCTGCTTCTTCGCGCAAAGACAATTCTGCCGCTCACAGTGCTCTGCGGTGTGCGCCTTCTGCCGAAAGACGCCCAAGAGCGGTGCTTAGCTCTGCAGAGCACCGTACCTTCGTCTTTAGCCTCTCTTCTCGTCTACATCTTAGCAAAAAGCTTTTCCACTCTGTCTGGCAAGGAGAAACTGTGCCAGCACAGAAAACATCTCCCATCGTGTTCTAGAGGCTGCACGGAGGTCTGCCGAGTGTTTTGCAAGAAGAGAAAGAAAGTTGTCCAAAACAGCTTGCAATCGAATGTTCATGTGAATAGAAAAGGCAGGAGAGTGGTCAGGTACTGTTTTCTCTCACTTGGCAAGCTGCGCACACAATCGCAGTGTTGTACAGCTTGTTTCATCACCTTTGCGAAGTTGCCGCTCTCTCCGGCTCCCGGAGACGAAGAAGCTGTTTCTTCGCGCAAAGACGATTCTGCCGCTCACAGTGCTCTGCATTGTGCGCCTTCTGCCGAAAGAGGTCCGGGAGCGGTGCTTAGCTCTGCAGAGCACCGTACCTTCGTCTTTAGCCTCTCTTCTCGTCTACATCTTAGCAAAAAGCTTTTCCACTGTGTCTGGCAAGTAGAAACTGTGCCAGCACAGAAAACATCTCCCATCGTATTCTAGACGCTATACGGAGGTCTGCCGAGTGTTTTGCAAGAAGAGAAAGAAAGTTGTCCAAAACAGCTTGCAATCGAATGTTCATGTGAATAGAAAATGCAGGAGAGTGGTCAGGTACTGTTTTCTCACAGTTGTCATGCTGCGCACACAATCGCAGTGTTGTACAGCTTGTTTCATCACCTTTGCGAAGTTGCCGCTCTCTCCGGCTCCCGGAGACGAAGAAGCTGCTTCTTCGCGCAAAGACGATTCTACCGCTCACAGTGCTCTGCGGTGTGCGCCTTCTGCCGAAAGAGGTCCGGGAGCGGTGCTTAGCTCTGCAGAGCACCGTACCTTCGTCTTTAGCCTCTCTTCTCGTCTACATCTTAGCAAAAAGCTTTTCCACTCTGTCTGGCATGGAGAAACTGTGCCAGCACAGAAAACATCTCCCATCGTGTTCTAGAGGCTGCACGGAGGTCTGCCGAGTGTTTTGCAAGAAGAGAAAGAAAGTTGTCCAAAACAGCTTGCAATCCAATGTTCATGTGAATAGAAAAGGCAGGAGAGTGGTCAGGTACTGTTTTCTCTCAGTTGGCAAGCTGCGCACACAATCGCAGTGTTGTACAGCTTGTTTCATCACCTTTGCGAAGTTGCCGCTCTCTCCGGCTCCCGGAGACGAAGAAGCTGCTTCTTCGCGCAAAGACGATTCTGCCGCTCACAGTGCTCTGCGGTGTGCGCCTTCTGCCGAAAGAGGTCCGGGAGCGGTGCTTAGCTCTGCAGAGCACCGTACCTTCGTCTTTAGCCTCTCTTCTCGTCTACATCTTAGCAAAAAGCTTTTCCACTCTGTCTGGCAAGGAGAAACTGTGCCAGCACAGAAAACATCTCCCATCGTGTTCTAGAGGCTGCACGGAGGTCTGCCGAGTGTTTTGCAAGAAGAGAAAGAAAGTTGTCCAAAACAGCTTGCAATCGAATGTTCATGTGAATAGAAAAGGCAGGAGAGTGGTCAGGTACTGTTTTCTCTCAGTTGGCAAGCTGCGCACACAATCGCAGTGTTGTACAGCTTGTTTCATCACCTTTGCGAAGTTGCCGCTCTCTCCGGCTCCCGGAGACGAAGAAGCTGCTTCTTCGCCCAAAGACGATTCTGCCCCTCACAGTGCTCTGCGGTGTGCGCCTTCTGCCGAAAGACGCCCGGGAGCGGTGCTTAGCTCTGCAGAGCACCGTACCTTCGTCTTTAGCCTCTCTTCTCGTCTACATCTTAGCAAAAAGCTTTTCCACTCTGTCTGGCAAGGAGAAACTGTGCCAGCACAGAAAACATCTCCCATCGTGTTCTAGAGGCTGCACGGAGGTCTGCCGAGTGTTTTGCAAGAAGAGAAAGAAAGTTGTCAAAAACAGCTTGCAATTGAATGTTCATGTGATTAGAAAATGCAGGAGAGTGGTCAGGTACTGTTTTCTCTCCGTTGTCATGCTGCGCACACAATCGCAGTGTTGTACAGCTTGTTTCATCACCTTTGCGAAGTTGCCGCTCTCTCCGGCTCCCGGAGACGAAGAAGCTGCTTCTTCGCGCAAAGACGATTCTGCCGCTCACAGTGCTCTGCGGTGTGCGCCTTCTGCCGAAAGACGCCCGGGAGCGGTGCTTAGCTCTGTAGAGCACCGTACCTTCGTCTTTAGCCTCTCTTCTCGTCTACATCTTAGCAAAAAGCTTTTCCACTGTGTCTGGCAAGTAGAAACTGTGCCAGCACAGAAAACATCTCCCATCGTATTCTAGACGTTATACGGAGGTCTGCCGAGTGTTTTGCAAGAAGAGAAAGAAAATTGTCCAAAACAGCTTGCAATCGAATGTTCATGTGAATAGAAAAGGCAGGAGAGTGGTCAGGTACTGTTTTCTCTCACTTGGCAAGCTGCGCACACAATCGCAGTGTTGTACAGCTTGTTTCATCACCTTTGCCAAGTTGCCGCTCTCTCCGGCTCCCGGAGACGAAGAAGCTGCTTCTTCGCGCCAAGACGATTCTGCCGCTCACAGTGCTCTGCGGTGTGCGCCTTCTGCCGAAAGTGGTCCGGGAGCGGTGCTTAGCTGTGCAGAGCACCGTACCTTCGTCTTCAGCCTCTCTTCTCGTCTACATCTTAGCAAAAAGCTTTTCCACTCTGTCTGTCAAGGAGAAACTGTGCCAGCACAAAAAACATCTCCCATCGTGTTCTAGAAGCTGCACGGAGGTCTGCCGAGTGTTTTGCAAGAAGAGAAAGAAAGTTGTCCAAAACAGCTTGCAATCGAAGGTTCATGTGATTAGAAAAGGCAGGAGAGTGGTCAGGTACTGTTTTCTCTCAGTTGGCAAGCTGCGCACACAATCGCAGTGTTGTACAGCTTGTTTCATCACCTTTGCGAAGTTGCCGCTCTCACCGGCTCCCGGAGACGAAGAAGCTGCTTCTTCGCGCAAAGACGATTCTGCCGCTCACAGTGCTCTGCGGTGTGCTCCTTCTGCCGAAAGACGCCCAAGAGCGGTGCTTAGCTCTTTAGAGCACCGTACCTTCGTCTTTAGCCTCTCTTCTCATCTACATCTTAGCAAAAAGCTTTTCCACTCTGTCTGGCAAGGAGAAACTGTGCCAGCACAGAAAACATCTCCCATCGTGTTCTAGAGGCTGCACGGAGGTCTGCCGAGTGTTTTGCAAGAAGAGAAAGAAAGTTGTCCAAAACAGCTTGCAATCCAATGTTCATGTGAATAGAAAAGGCAGGAGAGTGGTCAGGTACTGTTTTCTCTCAGTTGGCAAGCTGCGCACACAATCGCAGTGTTGTACAGCTTGTTTCATCACCTTTGCGAAGTTGCCGCTCTCTCCGGCTCCCGGAGACGAAGAAGCTGCTTCTTCGCGCAAAGACGATTCTGCCGCTCACAGTGCTCTGCGGTGTGCGCCTTCTGCCGAAAGACGCCCGGGAGCGGTGCTTAGCTCTGCAGAGCACCGTACCTTCGTCTTTAGCCTCTCTTCTCGTCTACATCTTAGCAAAAAGCTTTTCCACTCTGTCTGGCAAGGAGAAACTGTGCCAGCACAGAAAACATCTCCCATCGTGTTCTAGAGGCTGCACGGAGGTCTGCCGAGTGTTTTGCAAGAAGAGAAAGAAAGTTGTCCAAAACAGCTTGCAATCGAATGTTCATGTGAATAGAAAAGGCAGGAGAGTGGTCCGGTACTGTTTTCTCTCAGTTGGCAAGCTGCGCACACAATCGCAGTGTTGTACAGCTTGTTTCATCACCTTTGCGAAGTTGCCGCTCTCTCCGGCTCCCGGAGACGAAGAAGCTGCTTCTTCGCGCAAAGACGATTCTGCCGCTCACAGTGCTCTGCGGTGTGCGCCTTCTGCCGAAAGACGCCCGGGAGCGGTGCTTAGCTCTGCAGAGCACCGTACCTTCGTCTTTAGCGTCTGCTCTCGTCTACATCTTAGCAAAAAGCTTTTCCACTCTGTCTGGCAAGGAGAAACTGTGCCAGCACAGAAAACATCTCCCATCGTGTTCTAGAGGCTGCACGGAGGTCTGCCGAGTGTTTTGCAAGAAGAGAAAGAAAGTTGTCCAAAACAGCTTGCAATCCAATGTTCATGTGAATAGAAAAGGCAGGAGAGTGGTCAGGTACTGTTTTCTCTCAGTTGGCAAGCTGCGCACACAATCGCAGTGTTGTACAGCTTGTTTCATCACCTTTGCCAAGTTGCCGCTCTCTCCGGCTCCCGGAGACGAAGTAGCTGCTTCTTCGCGCAAAGACGATTCTGCCGCTCACAGTGCTCTGCGGTGTGCGCCTTCTGCCGAAAGAGGCCCGGGAGCGGTGCTTAGCTCTGCAGAGCACCGTACCTTCGTCTTTAGCCTCTCTTCTCGTCTACATCTTAGCAAAAATCTTTTCCACTCTGTCTGGCAAGTAGAAACTGTGCCAGCACAGAAAACATCTCCCATCGTGTTCTAGAGGCTGCACGGAGGTCTGCCGAGTGTTTTGCAAGAAGAGAAAGAAAGTTGTCCAAAACAGCTTGCAATCGAATGTTCATGTGAATAGAAAAGGCAGGAGAGTGGTCAGGTACTGTTTTCTCTCACTTGGCAAGCTGCGCACACAATCGCAGTGTTGTAGAGCTTGTTTCATCACCTTTGCGAAGCTGCCGCTCTCTCCGGCTCCCGGAGACGAAGAAGCTGCTTCTTCGCGCAAAGACGATTCTGCCGCTCACAGTGCTCTGCGGTGTGTGCCTCCTGCCGAAAGAGGCCCGGGAGGGGTGCTTAGGTCTGCAAAGCACCGTACCTTCTTCTTTAGCCTCTCTTCTCGTCTACATCTTTGCAAAAAGCTTTTCCACTCTGTCTGGCAAGGAGAAACTGTGCCAGCACAGAAAACATCTCCCATCGTGTTCTAGAGGCTGCACAGAGGTCTGCCGAGTGTTTTGCAAGAAGAGAAAGAAAGTTGTTCAAAACAGCTTGCAATCGAATGTTCATGTGAATAGAAAATGCAGGAGAGTGGTCAGGTACTGTTTTCTCTCAGTTGGCAAGCTGCGCACACAATCGCAGTGTCGTACAGCTTGTTTCATCACCTTTGCGAAGCTGCCGCTCTCTCCGGCTCCCGGAGACGAAGAAGCTGCTTCTTCGCGCAAAGACGATTCTGCCGCTCACAGTGCTCTGCGGTGTGCGCCTTCTGCCGAAAGAGGTCCGGGAGCTGTGCTTAGCTCTGCAGAGCACTCTACCTGCTTCTTTAGCCTCTCTTCTCGTCTACATCTTAGCAAAAAGCTTTTCCACTCTGTCTGGCAAGGAGAAACTTTACCAGCACAGAAAACATCTCCCATCGTGTTCTAGAGGCTGCACGGAGGTCTGCCGAGTGTTTTGCAAGAAGAGAAAGAAAGTTGTCCAAAACAGCTTGCAATCGAATGTTCATGTGAATAGAAAAGGCAGGAGAGTGGTCAGGTACTGTTTTCTCTCACTTGGCAAGCTGCGCACACAATCGCAGTGTTGTAGAGCTTGTTTCATCACCTTTGCGAAGCTGCCGCTCTCTCCGGCTCCCGGAGACGAAGAAGCTGCTTCTTCGCGCAAAGACGATTCTGCCGCTCACAGTGCTCTGCGGTGTGCGCCTTCTGCCGAAAGAGGCCCGGGAGCGGTGCTTAGCTCTGCAGAGCACCGTACCTTCGTCTTTAGCCTCTCTTCTCGTCTACATCTTAGCAAAAAGCTTTTCCACTCTGTCTGGCAAGGAGAAACTGTGCCAGCACAGAAAACATCTCCCATCGTGTTCTAGAGGCTGCACGGAGGTCTGCCGAGTGTTTTGCAAGAAGAGAAAGAAAGTTGTCCAAAACAGCTTGCAATCCAATGTTCATGTGAATAGAAAAGGCAGGAGAGTGGTCAGGTACTGTTTTCTCTCACTTGGCAAGCTGCGCACACAATCGCAGTGTTGTACAGCTTGTTTCATCACCTTTGCCAAGTTGCCGCTCTCTCCGGCTCCCGGAGACGAAGAAGCTGCTTCTTCGCCCAAAGACGATTCTGCCGCCTACAGTGCTCTGCGGTGTGCGCCTTCTGCCGAAAGACGCCCGGGAGCGGTGCTTAGCTCTGCAGAGCACCGTACCTTCGTCTTTAGCCTCTCTTCTCGTCTACATCTTAGCAAAAAGCTTTTCCACTCTGTCTGGCAAGGAGAAACTGTGCCAGCACAGAAAACATCTCCCATCGTATTCTAGACGCTATACGGAGGTCTGCCGAGTGTTTTGCAAGAAGAGAAAGAAAGTTGTCCAAAACAGCTTGCAATCCAATGTTCATGTGAATAGAAAAGGCAGGAGAGTGGTCAGGTACTGTTTTCTCTCAGTTGGCAAGCTGCGCACACAATCGCAGTGTTGTACAGCTTGTTTCATCACCTTTGCCAAGTTGCCGCTCTCTCCGGCTCCCGGAGACGAAGAAGCTGCTTCTTCGCCCAAAGACGATTCTGCCGCCTACAGTGCTCTGCGGTATGCGCCTTCTGCCGAAAGACGCCCGGGAGCGGTGCTTAGCTCTGCAGAGCACCGTACCTTCGTCTTTAGCCTCTCTTCTCGTCTACATCTTAGCAAAAAGCTTTTCCACTCTGTCTGGCAAGGAGAAACTGTGCCAGCACAGAAAACATCTCCCATCGTGTTCTAGAGGCTGCACGGAGGTCTGCCGAGTGTTTTGCAAGAAGAGAAAGAAAGTTGTCCAAAACAGCTTGAAATTGAATGTTCATGTGATTAGAAAATGCAGGAGAGTGGTCAGGTACTGTTTCCTCACAGTTGTCATGCTGCGCACACAATCGCAGTGTTGTACAGCTTGTTTCATCACCTTTGCGAAGTTGCCGCTCTCTCCGGCTCCCGGAGACGAAGAAGCTGCTTCTTCGCGCAAAGACGATTCTGCCGCTCACAGTGCTCTGCGGTGTGCGCCTTCTGCCGAAAGAGGCCCGGGAGCGGTGCTTAGCTCTGCAGAGCACCGTACCTTCGTCTTTAGCCTCTCTTCTCGTCTACATCTTAGCAAAAAGCTTTTCCACTGTGTCTGGCAAGTAGAAACTGTGCCAGCACAGAAAACATCTCCCATCGTGTTCTAGAGGCTGCACGGAGGTCTGCCGAGTGTTTTGCAAGAAGAGAAAGAAAGTTGTCCAAAACAGCTTGCAATCCAATGTTAATGTGAATAGAAAAGACAGGAGAGTGGTCAGGTACTGTTTTCTCTCCGTTGGCAAGCTGCGCACACAATCGCAGTGTTGTACAGCTTGTTTCATCACCTTTGCGAAGTTGCCGCTCTCTCCGGCTCCCGGAGACGAAGAAGCTGCTTCTTCGCGCAAAGACGATTCTGCCGCTCACAGTGCTCTGCGGTGTGCGCCTTCTGCCGAAAGAGGTCCGGGAGCGGTGCTTAGCTCTGCAGAGCACCGTACCTTCGTCTTTAGCCTCTCTTCTCGTCTACATCTTAGCAAAAAGCTTTTCCACTCTGTCTGGCAAGGAGAAACTGTGCCAGCACAGAAAACATCTCCCATCGTGTTCTAGAGGCTGCACGGAGGTCTGCCGAGTGTTTTGCAAGAAGAGAAAGAAAGTTGTCCAAAACAGCTTGCAATCGAATGTTCATGTGAATAGAAAAGGCAGGAGAGTGGTCAGGTACTGTTTTCTCTCCGTTGGCAAGCTGCGCACACAATCGCAGTGTTGTACAGCTTGTTTCATCACCTTTGCCAAGTTGCCGCTCTCTCCGGCTCCCGGAGACGAAGAAGCTGCTTCTTCGCGCAAAGACGATTCTGCCGCTCACAGTGCTCTGCATTGTGCGCCTTCTGCCGAAAGAGGTCCGGGAGCGGTGCTTAGCTCTGCAGAGCACCGTACCTTCGTCTTTAGCCTCTCTTCTCGTCTACATCTTAGCAAAAAGCTTTTCCACTCTGTCTGGCATGGAGAAACTGTGCCAGAACAAAAAACATCTCCCACCGTGTTCTACAAGCTGCATGGAAGTCTGCCGAGTGTTTTGCAAGAAGAGAAAGAAAGTTGTCCAAAACAGCTTGCAATCGAATGTTCATGTGAATAGAAAAGGCAGGAGAGTGGTCAGGTATTGTTTTCTCTCAGTTGGCAAACTGCGCACACAATCGCAGTGTTGTACAGCTTGTTTCATCACCTTTGCGAGGTTGACGCTCTCTCCGGCTCCCGGAGACGAAGAAGCTGCTTCTTCGCGCAAAGACGATTCTGCCGCTCACAGTGCTCTGCGGTGTGCGCCTTCTGCCGAAAGACGTCCGGGAGCGGTGCTTAGCTCTGCAGAGCACCGTACCTTCGTCTTTAGCCTCTCTTCTCGTCTACATCTTAGCAAAAAGCTTTTCCAATCTGTCTGGGCAAGTAGAAACTTTGCCAGCACAGAAAACATCTCCCATCGTGTTCTAGAGGCTGCACGGAGGTCTGCCGAGTGTTTTGCAAGAAGAGAAAGAAAGTTGTCCAAAACAGCTTGCAATCGAATGTTCATGTGAATAGAAAAGGCAGGAGAGTGGTCAGGTACTGTTTTCTCTCAGTTGGCAAGGCTGCGCACACAATCGCAGTGTTGTACAGCTTGTTTCATCACCTTTGCGAAGTTGCCCGCTCTCTCCGGCTCCCGGAGACGAAGAAGCTGCTTCTTCGCCCAAAGACGATTCTGCCCCTCACAGTGCTCTGCGGTGTGCGCCTTCTGCCGAAAGACGCCCGGGAGCGGTACTTAGCTCTGCAGAGCACCGTACCTCGTCTTTAGCCTCTCTTCTCGTCTACATCTTAGCAAAAAGCTTTTCCAATCTGTCTGGCAAGGAGAAACTGTGCCAGCACAGAAAACATCTCCCATCGTGTTCTAGAGGCTGCACGGAGGTCTGCCGAGTGTTTTTGCAAGAAGAGAAAGAAAGTTGTCCAAAACAGCTTGCAATTGAATGTTCATGTGATTAGAAAAGGCAGGAGAGTGGTCAGGTACTGTTTTCTCTCAGTTGCAAGCTGCGCACACAATCGCAGTGTTGTACAGCTTGTTTCATCACCTTTGCGAAGTTGCCGCTCTCTCCGGCTCCCGGAGACGAGAAGCTGCTTCTTCGCGCAAGACGATTCTGCCGCTCACAGTGACTGCAGTGTGTGTCTTCTGCCGAAAGAGGCCCGGGAGCGGTGCTTAGCTCTGCAGAGCACCGTACCTTCGTCTTTAGCCTCTCTTCTCGTCTACATCTTAGCAAAAAGCTTTTCCACTCTGTCTGGCAAGGAGAAACTGTGCCAGCACAGAAAACATCTCCCATCGTGTTCTAGAAGCTGCACGGATATCTGCCGAGTGTTTTGCAAGAAGAGAAAGAAAGTTGTCCAAAACAGCTTGCAATCGAATGTTCATGTGATTAGAAAATGCAGGAGAGTGGTCAGGTACTGTTTTCTCTCACTTGGCAAGCTGCGCACACAATCGCAGTGTTGTACAGCTTGTTTCATCACCTTTGCGAAGTTGCCGCTCTCTCGGCTCCCGGAGACGAAGAAGCTGCTTCTTCGCGCAAAGACGATTCTGCCGCTCACAGTGCTCTGCGGTGTGCTCCTTCTGCCGAAAGACGCCAAGAGCGGTGCTTAGCTCTTTAGAGCACCGTACCTTCGTCTTTAGCCTCTCTTCTCATCTACATCTTAGCAAAAAGCTTTTCCACTCTGTCTGGCAAGGAGAAACTGTGCCAGCACAGAAAACATCTCCCATCGTGTTCTAGAGGCTGCACGGAGGTCTGCCCGAGTGTTTTGCAAGAAGAGAAAGAAAGTTGTCCAAAA